>NW_028261259.1:5053439-5249849 GCF_057802395.1 Ceratotherium simum simum
GTCCTTGTCGTCTCCACGTGCACTTTTTGATATTTTACATGGTTTTCCCCACTTAGAGCTGATGCAATCCCAGAGATTGAACTAGAAAACTACAAGTTCCTAAAATTTGGTCAAAAGACACCTCAACGAGAGAAGCATAAAATGTCCCCTGTTCCTCCAGAATGTAGAAAGTCAGCCCCTGCCTGTGGCACGAAATGGTCCTGCGTAGTGCTGTTTTAAAGACACCCACATTTCAGTGGTTGTTTCTCTGCCTGTGAAAGTACCTTCAACCTTTAAATCCCAAGAGAACAGGCAGGGGGCCGTGTCTGCTCCTGGAGGAGCTGAATGATACTGAAATGAACCGGTCCTCGGTGTTAGGGGGACTTGGGACTGTCCCCACTAGTCAGGGAAGGGGCTGGCCCTTCTCCATTCTCCCACATAAAATAAGCTGATGACCCGGAAGAGTTCTGGATTCAAGGAGAAATGTGAGATTCAGTGTCTCACTTACATGCCTACAGAAAGCGACAGAACCACACCACAACTCCCAGGCTGTAAAGGGAACAGGACTTTAATATAATATTCAAATATGGCGATTATTATTTACAACAAATAACTACTGTCCCTCTCCAGTGGGTGAATAGGTGCTGGGGTAGAGATGTCAGGGAGCTGGGGTGGGGTCGTCCCCTCTCTCTTGGGATTCAGGGGCCCCAGGAATCAGCTTACAATGTTCCCGTTCCCATCAGGTGGGAGGAGCTTGTCCGGTGCATCTCAAGCCTCCAAGCTGTGTCCCCGCTGCTGAGGATGGGGCTATGATCAGCCACTGGTACTGGGCTCGGAGTTGGGGCCTGGGGGCTGAGTAGAATTGTCGGGTTATCTTGGGGGTCTCCAATAATCATGGGCCCCACACTGTCCCCACTGCACTGGGTGCTCCAGACCCTATGCTCAGTGCTGTCAGCCACCAGTACCCCATTTGTCTCTGCCACGTGAGCGATCATTTAGTATCAACTATTTCACAGAGGGAGAAACAGAGTCTCAGGAAGCTGAAGAGAGTCACCCAAGTCACAGGAGTGTTCAGTAGAGGAGCTGGGATCCCAGTGCCAGCTGTCTGACTCCCCAATGCCACGCTTAGCCCGAGCTTTACTGAACCCCTAGGAGTCAGTCACCCCAGCCCAGACACTCACTCACCCTTGAGCTTGACGATGGCCAGTTCTTGGCCTTGAGTATTCTGTTGGCCAACTAGGGCTGGGAATCCAGCTGGCAGGACAGGCTGTCCCTCCAGGAGAAAGGGGCACCTGTGAGCCTATCAGGAGCCACACCTCAGGTGTCCCCCCACAGCCTGCCCAGCAGCTGGAGTCTGGGTGTCCCAGAGGTCACCATGCAATAAGTCCTGGGGCTGAGTTGGGGGCCACAGAGACAGGCTCTCTGGACTGGCCAACAGGGAGAGTCCACCCCTGCCCTCACCCAACTCCTGCCCGGCCTCACCTACCATTCTCGTTGAGCAGCTCCATGTCCTGGAACCAGGCCCCAAATCGCTCCTCGGGGTCCAGGTTGTAATTCTTTGCAGCCTCCTGGAGCAGCAGGATCTCCCTCATGACTCAGTATTCCTGGGACCAGAGGGAAGGAGAGGATTCAGACAGGGTCTGGTGGGGGATGCTGCATGGGTCTTGTGGGGTGTGAGGTAAGGGGCAGGGGACGGGTCCTGGGAACCATCCTTCTCTCCAGTTCCATCCAGGCTCTATCAGTTAGCAGAATGGGAATAATCAGCCCCTCCTCCAGAAAGTTTTACTTGATGCCATCCTCCCCTCAAGCCACCCGCCAATTGGATGTGTCTCCCACTTCTCTGTTATCAAACTCTTCCACTCAATGTAAGATACAGGGGGTGGAGCCAGGGAATTTTCTCCCCAGAGATTCTCTGATTTCCACCTCTTTCCCCTCCCCCGCAGGGAGTGCCACAGCTGCTCACCTCAGTCCTTTACTCAAGGTTGATCTCGTTCTTCTGGAAGGCAGAGAGCCAGAGTCCATCAGATAGAGGCCCCTAGCCTGACTAGCCCCCTATGCCCACCCCTTCTCATGTTGCACTACAGCCAGGTCCCCAGAGGGGCTGCGGCATGCAGAGAAAACAGGACTTGGACTTAGGCCAGGCTCTGGGCTCCAGAGAAGCAGGACATGGGGGTCAGGCTGAGGGACGTGGCATCACAACCCTCTCTGATGACAGACTTGGAGGCTGAGGTCTCAGGCAGACGGGACTGCTCAGCCACATATGTGCTGCCTGACTTGGAGAGGCCCGAAGTCTCTCTCCCTCCATGGGCAGCATAGGAGGGAGAGGCTGAATCCAGCTCAGATAAAACCTCGTGCAGCTGTGCCATCAGGCATCTCTGAGCTTCCCTAGCATGGGGAACCGGAATGGGTGTCTCAGATGGAGCCTCTGTTCACTTATCCCTAAGATGGGCCTGATGCCCCAGCTCCCAGGGGCAGCTGCGAGGCTCTCAGGAGAGATGTGCCAAGTGCTGAGAGCTCAGAGCTCAGTTTGGAGTCTCCTGCATCCCAAGGCTCAGGATCCTGGTTCTCCCTACCTGGTCCTCAGGTTCACCCACCTCGAGATTATCACCCATCAGCAGGTGCAGCATCAGCAGGTCACCGAGGAAAGTACCAAGATATGGGATGACACTCTGTGACATCGGGGTGTGTGTGGGATGAGCCCTTGCTCTCAAGTCTGCCCCCTGGAGACCCTCCCCTGTAAAGTCCTCACCCTCATACTCCTGGCCCACCCCAGTGTTCCCACAGGCAGCAGCCTAGGACCCTCAGAAGCCTCCCCTCAATTCCTCCTCCCTTCACACCCCAAGAACACCACACTCCTGCTCCTCACCTCCCAGGGCCGGCTTCTGGCAAATCACAGGGTATGCGGTCCCTGGCCCTCCCCACAACAAACCCATCCTGCACCAGATCTCCCAGGCCCTCCTCCTGGTCACTTCTACTGGGGGATTCAGGCACTGTGGCAGCAAGAGGAAGGGCCCTCCTCTGTTTATTTGAGGCCTCCAGCAGAGACCCTCCCCCACAGGCATATTCTACTGCTGCTGCTGCTTCTCGTGCACTCTCTGAGGGCTGATCTCTGGGGAGGCAAACGTGGAGGACCCCTCCTGCCAGGGTCGAGGACAGTGTCAGCGGGCCATACTCCCCTCACCTCATTTCTCTCCAGCACCACTGGCCTCCGACCCTGAACATCTGACTCTAGTCAACTGGTACCAATGCCACGCCACCCTCCAAGTTTTTGTGATTCTAGAACAAGCCCATCTCCAACTCTCACTCTGGGTGTGAGCTTGGGCTTGTGGCCTCGCCTCTCTGAGCCTGTTTACTCATCTGGAAGGTGTGAGAACTCCAGCTACCTCACAGGTTCTCCTGAGGACTCAGTGTCACATGACTTTCATCATTGTGTTCGCCTTCACCCCTCCAGGTGGAGCAGGCAGAAAGCTCCCACATTCCTTTCCTCCCTCTTACCTCATCACACCCCTGTGAGGCCTGCACCACAGAATCACCATCCCTTCCTTCCCTGATGAGGAGACAGAAGCCCAAAGAGGGGCAGTGAGTTGCTCAGGGGCCCAAGGAGGAGAGACCCCTTGACCCTCCCAGCCATAGGTTCTGTTCCAACATCCTCCCCTAACCACCAGCCCCACCACTGACAAGAGTCCTGTCCCCGAGCTCTCAAAGCTTGGTCCTGGGCTGAGCCATGGATGGAGAGGACTGGGTGTCTTGGCAGTCTGGTTGAGTGGCTCCTGCCTGCCCCAGTCCCGTGGAGTGTTTGGCCCCCAGGCTGGGACAGTGGCCATGCCAAAGCCTTCTCCTCCCCAAGGAACCCCTCAGGACATTCCCCTGCATTGAACTCTTTCTTTATCCACTAAGGAACTGGACCTCCAAGTTGCCACCTCTGATCCACAGGGAAAGGGGTGACAGAACACTTTCCTTCCCTGTTTCCATGAAGTTCCTAACATCCTTTCAGCAGGATCCACTAAGAATCCATCAGTTGCCTAGACGCTGCTGATAAGCCACCAGGGGCATATGTCATTGCCAACCAGGCACTCAGGTTAAACTCCTGTGGTTGACTCGTGTGATTGCTCTAGGGGTCCAGTGGGGGGGGTCCCAGAATGCACACACATCTGTCTCTGGTCCAGCAGTTCAGACCCAAGGATGAGCAGCCTGTTTGTCCACCTGGCCCATGGGAATCCCCAGCTGTACATGTCCCTGGGGCAGGCAGGGTGCCCTTCCCTTGGAGACGTGGTGAAGACAGAAGGAGCAGCAGGGGCCTGGCTTGCTGAGGACAGGTTTAGGCTGAGGACTAAACCCACCTCAACCACCCAACAGCCTGGAAGGCGCTACATCCAGCAGGATGGACATGCATAGAAGCCAGAGACCTGCTGATGGCGCCAGCTCAGCAACTCCTCCTGGAACAGCCCAGCCAACACCACTGTGCCCCATGACCAGGGCCTCCTGCCCAAAAATCTCACCCCATCGGCCAAGGGGCCTAACAGATCCCTCTGCTTGTTAACCTGGACAGGATAGACAGGAATGTTTCAGAGAAAGTTCAAGTGAGAAACTATCAAAACCACAGCCTGCCCAGTCCCCCTCCCCCTCTCTCCCCTCCTCTCTTTCCAGACGCCCAGCCTTTACTCTACCTTGGTCATCAGTTATCTGCTCAAGGACTCGTCTTGGCTATAGAGCTCCTTCAGTTTTTCAGAGCTCTCCCTGAGAGGAGGGGAAAGAAGGAAGGATAAATTTAGGGATAATGTGAGGGGTCTGAGTGCAAATCCCTTTTCTTTGACAACCCAAGGGATTCAACCTTCCTGGGGGAGTGTTCTCACTGGGCTCCTCTGAGTGTTAAGGTCCCATGGGACTAGGAGGGGGCTCTCCTGTTGGTCACTGGGGTCTCCACTCTCAAGATCCACAGAGCAGCTCTGTTTCGACCACTTTGAATATCAACTGGGTGTAGAGTTCTGTTGCTATAAACACTTGAATATCTCCAATGTGGTTCAACCCAGTACCTGACATTTAGGGAAACTGAGTCTTGAAGCGGAACTGGTGCACTAAGGACACCAGGAGACTTAGAGACAACACACCAAGGCCCAGGCCCTGTCCCCAGCATTTGCTGCCTCCCAGGAGTTCCCAGCTGACTGAGGCAGCAATGGCAGACATAGAGGAGATCCCCCATCCACCCTGGTCCTCCTATAGAGAGAGGCCTACCCACAGGGAAACTTCCTCCCATGTGTTCTTCAAGTGGTTTGTGGAGGTTTTCCGCAGAACAGAGATGACAGTGCGGGTTGAGAAGATCTTCCGGATCACGCACTCCTGGGGAAGGGAAGAGAGTGAGGTGTGAGGTGGGGTGCTGGAGCCCCTCTTGATCTATCTTCAATCCCCTTCTATTTAAATCTCCCCTCCTGGATGAGACAGACGCTCAGGGAGTCCTAGAAGGGCACATTTAGGACCCAAAGAGTAACACTTACAGGGGGGAAGATTTTAGCACAACCCAGGGAAGGAGCCAGGTAGGAAATGAGCATCCTACCACTGGGACCTGGAGTCAAGGTCAGCGTGCCCCTGGCAGGAAGGGCCTAGGGACTTGCAGGGGCTTAGACCACACACTTCAATGCTGGGAGCTGATAAAAGTGGAGAGGCAATTCCCAAGGCTCCAGAGAGGGGCTCCACTGGGCCTCCCACAGCACACCTGGGCCACCTGGATCCAGTGCTCCCCTACCCTCACCCTGTCCTGGGTCATCTTGCTCGCGTTCCTGGGGCAGGTGATGATGACGAGGCTGGCCACCCTTCTGAAGTGGTCGATGGTGGCCTGGACAGTGGGTGTCAGGTGCTCATTGCCGGGCTTGTTCCTCTTGCCCCAGGTGAAGCCCAGGCACTGAGAGGGCACCACCTTCTGGAAGAGCTCCTGGGGAACAGGGAGAGTGTCACCCAGACCTGCCACACCCCAGCTCTGTGTCCACAGCCCCCAAAGTCCCAAGCAGGGGTCACAGTTTAGAGCTGGAGCTCAGGAACCTCAGGATGTGGCCTGAGTCTTGTGAGAGTCTCTGGGTATTCTTCTCTGTCCACCGAGGGTACCCAGCACAGGATGACCCAGGACCCAATCCCGGCAGGGAAGGGAAAGGGGCATTTGCACCCAGCCCGTCCTGGCTAACTCCAAGCTCCAGACGGTGGCTCAACTCAGCTCATGCCAAGGGAGGATCTTCCACCACCATGATCCGCCCTCTGGTCCCACTCTCCATTCTGATGCACATTCCCCCGTGGCAGCTACAACCACGGGCCTTGTTTGTCTCCCTTGTAGTGAAGTACACATCAGGTGTCTAATAAGTCTTGAGGTTGTTGAGCCTCCTGAGCAGACGGTTGGGCTACTGTGGACCTGACTGCACACAGTGAGTTCCCCTCCACCACTGATGGGCCACGCCCTGCCCAGCTTTCCGTTTCATCTACCTCATGGAGCAGGCAAAGCCACTCTGTGCAGCAGGTACTCTTAATGTCCACCTCTATGGCCTGCAGGTGGACAGCAAAGGCTTGGGGGTTCAGAAAGTTGCCCAGGACATACAGTTGGTAAGGGGCAGAGCCAGGAATTGGGTCCAGATCATAGGAGTCCAGATCAGGTCTGGGGCAACGATGGCAGAGGGAAGGCCTGCTCCACCCCGCCCTGAGAGCCCAGCTGCTCACTGCATCCATCATGGTCAACTGCTCCACCACCAGCTTAGGAGGGAAGGCCGTGAGGTTGGGCTTCTTCTCACGCTCCTTAAGAGCCACAGGTGGAGATGGACTTCCCACTAGATATGATGGTCCAGCTCAGCAGCTACCTCTCCTGCTGGAGCCAATGTTGGCCCTTGCTCCAGCTCCAACACTGCCGATGGAGGCGAGGCCGACTCCAGCACTAGAAGGGGTGATGTCAACAGAGCTGGAGCCAGTTCTACCTCAACCACTGCCCACTGATCTACTTCTGTCACTGTCTGGAGTTCTGCAGCTGCCGCTGTAGTGGAATAAAGAGAAAAGTTCACTCACATAGCTGGCTTTCCATGTGTCCTAAACACAGGAAATATCCCACTTCCCTTCCATGTAGCCAGCCTGCAGTCCCCCTTACCCTCTGGCTCTGCCTTAGTGGCCTCCAGAAGCTCACACTGGGCAAGAGTAAGAGGGTCAAGTCAGCTCAGCTCCGAACCAGGCAAGGAGACTTGCGTGTACATCCCCTTTAGCTTGAAAAAGGGACAGCACAAGTCTGGTTCCACCCTAGTTCTGGTTTAACCTCGTCATCTCAACGTCCTGAGTGTGGCTCCTGATCTCATCTCAGAGCAGCACTGGATGGCGTCTGTGGCCTCATGCACCTGACCCTTGTCTGGTGAGTTGGTGGAGTTTAACCATTGGGCAGCTCCTCAATGACCTCCTGAGCGGAGTTCTGCAAAGACTGCTCGGGAGCTGGGCCAGAAGGATTCAGGGGCTGCCTGCACACTGCCACTGGGGTCAACCCCTAAGAGAAAGTCTGCTCCTCAGTTCAGGCACAGAGGGACATCCTTGCAAAGAAGTGTGGTCAGGGAGGGAAGGAGATGAAACCTCTATGGCTCAGTAGCATAAGAGTAGAGGAGTTCACCTTCTCGTGCTGCCAGCCATGATCTGAGCTATGAACATGACAAACTCACCATGCTTCTGACACCTAACAACCAGCTCCTGCGCAGGAATGACCTGACCCCATGCCCTGCCTTCACCCCTCTTCCCAAACACACACAGACACACACACACACACACGATGAGGGCCAAGGGGTGAGGGGCTGATCAGGTGGGATCACAGTTGTGTCCTGGCCTGCACTAGCCTTTCCTGGGCTGCCTCGTGTTAGCCTTCACTGCCTCCAGCCAGACACCCAGAGGCGTCAGGGATGAGGGCTGAGACAACGTCGGCAACAACCAAAAATATTCTCTTTCTGGGCTTTTTTGAGCCCAGATCCTCCAAAAGTTGGGATACAATAACAAAACATTTTTGCCTGTTGACTGTCTCCAGTCAAGTGAGCTGGATGGGCGGCTGTGTGTGCCTGGTTACCAGAGTTCTAAGATCTGTTGTGGTCTATGACCAAGGAAGTGAGGTCATTTTTCAAGTTTCCTTTACCTGGGCACCTTCCCTCAATCAAACATGTCCAGAGCTGCCCCTTGCACCCGGGCTGCTCACACTCCTCACCATGTCATCTCCTGAACTGTACACAAGGAGCCTACACAGCCCTAGCCACAGCTCCCTGGAAACCTAAGGCGGGTCCTAGCTTTGAGGAGACAGAGATGAATGCAGACCTCCTTTTTCTTACCAGTTCTTCACCCTGGGAAAATCCCTGTGCCTCTCAGGTCCTCCCTAGTCTCCAAACCTGCACCATGGGGATCAGGCTAGAATCTACTTCCTAGGGATGTCACCCGGTTTATATGTCATAATATCTATTACCCCTGTGGGCTGGTGTCACAGGTACCTAAGGCACAAACTTAGAGATGGAAGAATAGCAAGAAGGGGTGACAGGTAACACAGAACACCACTCTAAACAGGCCTGGGTTCTAGCAATGTGATATTGGAACAGTCGGTTCCAACTTGGCCTCATTTTCAGGTCAGCATCATGGGGGGGGTTGAAACTAATGGAAATTTAGATACTGCCATCCTGCGGCATAAAACCATTAGATTTGTTCCTGTTTAATGGAGAATGAGACCCAAGTGCCTCATCTTGGCCTATGAGGTGGGCAGCCCCCTCAGTGGTACCCAGTAAGCCCCACCCATGGAATAGCCATTCCGGGGGAACCAAGTGGTAGTAACTGGCTTCTTAACATAATAACAGCCAAAGTGATGGGATGTCTTGTCTAAATTTTGACTAAAAATATCTCTCACTTCCTCTTAATCTCTCTCTCATATTCCATCTCTCTCTCTCTCTCTCACTGTCGAATCCCTGTAAATGAGGAATCAAATACCAGTGTGTGGGGCTGCCCAATGTGGTGGCCTATAGAAGAGAGAAGCACCGGACTGCCCAGGCCAACAGACAGAAAGAAACTCAGGTTCTCAGTCCAAACTGAACCCTGAAGGCTGACAGTGAACTTGGGGGCCAGTCCTCCCCCAGTCGAGCCTCATTTGTAGCCACAGCCCCAACCTGTCAAACTCACTGAGGCAGAGGCACCCAGCTAAAACGTGCCTGATTGCTGATCCACACAAATTGTCAGATAGTCATCATTTGTAGTTTTGAAGTGCAAAGTTACGGACAATGAAGTCAGAGAGGGAAACGTAACTGACACAGCCTACCAGGCCCTGGCCCTACATTCCACCCCAGCTCCTGTTCTCTCCTCCCAGCCTCCCTCCAGCTGCACTGGCCACCTTTCTAACCCCCTCTGGCCAAAGTCACTTCTGCCTGTGAGACTCAGGACCAGTGGTGCCATCTCCCTGACACACTGCTCCTAGACTAATGCAGGGCTGGCTCCCTCTTGTCATTCTGCTCCCAGCAAATGTCACCCTAGTGAGGCCTTTCAGACCCTCCTACCCAGTGACGCCCAGCCCTCCCTCACAGCCCCCTGCTGTGTTTCTCTACAGCACTTTCTCTTTTCTTTCTCATGTCTTTGCTTTTGTCCATTTCCCCTCTAGAGTGTGAGCTCCTGGCAGGCAGGGACAACTTGGTCATTTTCATCCTGCACTTTGGCCCACCAGGGCACCTGGCACAGGGTGAGTGTTCATTGCACAGCTGCTGAATGAGTACATGGGAAGATCTTGCACTCCGCCCCGTGCTTCTGACCAACTTTGATTGTGGAGATGAACACTAGTAATAGGAGGTACAAGTTGTTTCTGAGGCAGGGGGTCAGCCAGAAAGACCTCTACTTGACTCTTTGCTGCTCCAGGATGTCAAGTAAAGTTCAGTGGACACTGAGTAAATTCCAGGTTTACAGCAGAAGGAAAGGACTTGATGTGTATATATATTATATAACAGTTACCAAAATAAGTTTAGTTAACATCAATCACCAAAGAGAAATAAAAGGTTTTTTCCTGGTGATGAGAGGTTTTAGGATCTACTCTCTTAGCAACTTTCAAATATACCACACAACAATATTAACTTGCAAAGTGCTGTATATCAAGTATATCTTAATACAACTGAAAAAAATAAAAACAAAAACTCACTGGCCACCACTGACACAAGAGGCTGCCCACACCCTGGTGGCCATCACTAGCACTGCAGCCCTTACCAAATCTCCGCCAAACAGAAAGGAACCGTTCTTCGGGTGTCCTCAAGACCAGAGGCTCTCTAGGGTAAAGGAGCAGGACCTGTCACCTTCGCGGGAGTAGGAGGAATCTCGGGAGCCTACCTTTTCCTTCATCTTGCTGTCCCCCACCAGGTGTCCTCCACTCCTGTGGCATCCAACCTCAACCAGGACAATGATTCCCCCCTGCATCCAGATGAGGACCCCGAGGGTCCAACAAGGACTGGTCTTCTCTCTCATCTCTAGACTTGGTGTCCAGTGCTCTGGCATCTTTATCCTTATCCCCAGTTCTCATCCACGCAAACCCCCAAGCCTCCTCAGTTCTAAACGATCTCAAGTGGGTGGAAAGCATTTTCTCAGCATTGCAGAGCACAGTAGGTCATCAACAGAGAACCTAGTCCAACAGACTCATTGTGAGTGCATGGAACCCTTGGTGTCACCAGCTGGATGCATGCCACTTTATACAGGAGAACCCTCACTGAGGTCTTCTCTTCTGTTCCCAATGCCTACACAAGGGGAGGGTGGGCTCATCATAGTTCTGGGAGCACACAGAGGTGGATTGCAGGGACCCAGTCCTGTGCTTTCTAAGCTGGGCCAGGGATGGGTCTGGAACAGGTGGAAACCTAGGATCCTTAGGGATTCCTCTCCCCATCACTGGGCCCCTGGGCACGTATCTAGGAGAACGGATGCTATGGCCCTGTGGGAGAGCTGCCTCCACCCTCTCTCCTTCCTGCCTCTTGTCAATTCCCCGGAGTCGGGTCTTTCTTGACTGCACCTCCATGGCCCCTACATGAGAAGTCAGTGTGAGTGGGTGTGCCTGTGCACATGTGATGATGAGGAGAGGAAAATGACCCCATATGGAGTGGCGTGGCCAGCAACCCCCTAGGATCTTAATGTCTCTCATTGCCAAAGGGCCCCTGAGGGAAGGGGCAGAGGCTTGGTCAAGGAAGCCAGAGCTCTGTCTAGTCTTCGAGACCCTGACTACGTCCTGTGGTCTGGGCCAGTACTTGCCTCTTTCTGGGCCAGTTTCCCAACTGTACAGTGAGGGGTAAGATGTGCAACAGCACAAGCATGTGCTCGGCCAGGACAAGTCATCAGGCTACATCGATATATTTAAGTACACTTTAAGTGCATTGAATACATTAATATTGTTGTGCAATCATCACCACGATCCATCATCAGAACACTTTTCATCCTGCAAAACTGAAACTTTATACTTATTCATGAATAACTTCACAGTCCTCCTCCTCCCAGCCACTGGCAAACACCGTTCTATTTTCTGTCTCTCTGAATCTGGCGATTTCAGGAACATCATAGAAGGGAAATCACACAAGGTTGTATTTTTGTGACTGGCTTATTTCATTTAGAGTCATATCCTGAAGGTTCACCCATGGTGTGCCATATCTTAGAATTTCCCTCCTTTCTTAAGGATGAATAATATGCCATTGTATGTATATACCACATTTTGCGTATCCATACATCCCTGGACAGATACCATAGCCCGGCCCAAAACCAAGCCCAAAATAAAATGGGGCCACAACCAGATTTTTATCAATGGTCCCCTGGAGACTACATTCTTAAGCCATGTTCCATATGATATTTACTAAGGTTCTAGTCTTGGGCCATGAGTTGCTTTTCAGAAACTCCCGTTTTTCCTCCTTGAGCAATTTTCAACTGGTTTGAGCCAATGAGACCATAAGATGGCTGCCAAGATTCAAACCGTGACTGCACAAGTGACGGAGGATGACCTGGGGGACCACGAACTCCCCTGCCGATCATGTTAAGGACACCGTCTTTTGAACGTGGGATGTAGGACAGAACAAGAAAATCTTCTTGAGCAAAATGCCTAGGACTGACCCCAACCTTCCCGCACCCACTCCTTTGCCCTTAAAAAGCCCTTTTCAACTGCACATTGGGGAGAAGGATTTAAACTTTGTCTCCTGTCTCCCTGCTGGCCAACCTTGTAATAAAGCTTTTTCCCTTCTACAAGAGTGGGTATCTCATGGTTGGCCTAAGGGGTGCATTGGGCAGCAAGCCCTTCCTTGGTTACAATACTTGGGTGGCTTCCATGTTTTAGCTATTATGAATAATGATGCTATGAATATGGGTGTTGAAATATGTTTTGGAGAACATGTTTTCAACTCTTTGGGGGAGTATATACCCAGAAGTGGAATTGCTGGGTCCTATGTAATTATATTTTTAATTTTTTTTAGGAATTGTAATACTGATTTTTACAGCAACCATATATTTTATATTCCCAAGACAGTGCACAAGGGTTCCAACTTTTCCACATCTTGGCCAACACTGGTTCTATTCTTTTTCTTCTTCTTCTTTTTATTTTTTGATAGATGTCATCCTAATGAATGTGAGATGGTCTCCCACTGTGTTTCTGATTTGCATTTCCCTAATGATTACTGATGTTGAGCATCTTTTCATATGCTTATGGGTCATTTGCAGATCTTCTTTGAGGATATGTCTACTCATGTACTTTGTTCAATTTTGATTTGGGTTGTTTGATTTTGTTGTTGAATTTAGGAGTTCTCTATCTATTCTGGATATTAAGGCCTTGTCAGATATATGGTTTGCAAATATGGTCTCTCCCATCCTGTGGATTGTGCTTTTACTCTATTGATAATGTCTTTTGAGGCACAAAACTTTTTAATATACATGCAGTCCAATATGTGTATTTTCTTATTTCATTGCCTGTTCCTTGAGTGTCATATCCATGAAATCATTAACAAATTCTCTCTTGTAAAATTTTGTCTTATGTTTTCTTCTAAGGGTATTATAGTTTTAGCTCTTACATTTAGGTCTTTGATCCACTGGAAATTAGGCTTTGTGTATGGTGTTACATAAGGGTCCAAGTTGATTCTTTTGCATGTAGATATCCACTCTTTCCAGCACAACTTGTTGAAAAGACTTTTCCCCATTGAATAATCTTGGCACCCTTGTCAAACATCATTTGATGATATGGGTGAGGGTTAATCTCTGGGTTCTCAATTCTGTTTCCATTGGTCAATATGTCTGTCTTTATGCCATGACAATGCTGTTTTGATACTGCAGATTTGTAGTTAGTTTTCAATCAGGAAGAATCAGTCCTTCAACTTAACACCTCCTTTCAAGATTATTTTTGGTATCTGGGCTTACTTGAGATTCCATAAGAATTTTAGGATGGGTTTTTTTCCATTTCAGCACAAAACATCCTTGGGATTTTGATTAGGAGTGCACTGGATTTATTGATCTCTTTGGATAATGTTGACATCGTCACAATAAGGAGTCTTCCAATCCACGATGAGGGGATGTCTTTCATTTCTAGTAGTGCCGGGTGGCTGTTCAGGTTGAGGGGGCAGCACTCCTCGAGTTAGTCTTGCAGAAACCCACAATTCCTCCACACTTTGCCTTCACCATTTCCTTAGAACCCATCGACCATCACCAGAGGGGAAAATGCATGTAAAATGCACGTGGGAAGTTTTCAAGGACTGGGTATGCATGGAACACACATTTCTTCCACTCCTCTCCATTAGCAAAAACTACGGACTGAACCACTAGACCCTAACACATGGCGACTACAGACTCAACCAGCAGACCCCAACAAATGGGTACTGTGGACTAACCAAGGGCCAGGGACTCAGGTTCCTGGTAGAATCCTCTGCCAGCTCAAGCTGACTCACTAAGCCTTTGTCTGGCACTGCAGACTAGCCAAGGGGTAAGACTGATGCTCTGATAGAGCATCCTGTCAATCTAGACTGACCAATTGACCCTGGACTGGGAAGCCAGTTAGATCGGGAGCACAATGAAAAGACAGTGGATCTCAGATCCGAGAGGAACTTACCAACAACACTCAGAAACAGCAAAAAAAGATGGAGAACTCAAAGGTTTTGCAGGTACCAATGCCTGTGTTTCTCATCCCCAAAGCTATGAGATATCTCCTTTGGATCCCACTGCTGCCACCAAACTAGTACAAAACAAAATAAAATTGAGTAAATTTTAAATATCTTATTGGCTTTATTCAACAGTTCATGAATCAGGCAGCATCCAGTCTAGCAGAGAGAAAGGACTTCCAAGGAGCTGTACAAAATGAAAGACTTTTATAGGCAGAAGGGAGCAGGAACAATTAAGTTACACTAGACAACAAAGTGGGTTGGTTACTGCAAGGTTACCTTCCTTTAGGGGATGGCAGGGCTCTATCAGGAAGATGACCTACTCGTGCTGCTCATCAGGTGCTTCCTGATTGACTGGTTTAAGATTCCATCACTGGGAGCGCCAAAAGTCTAATTAAGTCTCGGCTTGTTGACGTGGGGCGTAACCTAATCGGCTCCATTTAGGCCTGGTGTCTTGTTTTAAACACATGACTTCTGCTGGTCCCTGATTTCCCTAGTTACACCTCAGCTGTCCCTTCACTGACCATTGTCGGTCATACATGCACTGCACCTGCCTCCAGTCCTTCCCTTTCAACACCGTAATCTCACACACAGCCCCTCCCAACACTATCAGGACGTCTCCCACCACACGTCCCCTATACCTTCCACACTACCAGCAAGATGATTCATAAACACCACCACCATTTATGGGCTGAGAGGGCTGCCCATGCACTGGGAATCAGGAGTCACAGGGTCTGTCACTTGGCCTCCAATCACCTATTGTACCGCAGCTGAAGGGATACCCTGAGGAGAGACTCAATTGTAGCCAAATCCATGGAACAACAACATGTTTGCTCCAGGCTTCCTTCAAAATGCTCCACCCACTTTCTGCCCCAACTGCTCCTTGAGGGGTCACTTTGGGGTAGACTTTGAGGCCACCTTGGTGATTTTGTGCCCAGGCCCAAACAGCTTTTGACCAACAAACACTTTAACCATATCCCCTGAAATCATACAGCACAGGGAACCAGTGAATGGGTGCAAATTACTGGTTTTACCTCCAAGACCCCTAATGAATATTTTACACCAGGAGCATCCACTTTTGGATTTTACTGTGGGCTGATATCACAAGGCTCTCACCCAGTGAGCTTCTGTCTTCCCCAGCCATCTGAGCAACTTACTCCAGGCTATACTCTGCAATGCATCTTTGTCTCTTTCTCAGCCTGCTTCCCTCAGGTCTCAGGTCCCCTGAGTTTCCTGCCCTGACTGGCTACCACCAACCCATAGAAACACTGTCAATCCTATAGCACTGGGTGTTTCGGTTCTACTAGGATTGACTGACTGGACTGGACACAGGTGTGGTGGCACTACCCACACAAAAATCAGGAAACTGAAGCAACCAAGAAGTATCGAAAACCTTAACACCACACGGACAACAACTCTATGAGGATCTATACTAGCCCTTGTACAACAGTCTCATGAGTCTCTTGCCTAAATGGTTTTAGAAAATGTCCTGGCCCTAGACTGTCTATACCGGCCAAGGAAGGAGGGGCTTGTGCCTTTCCTAGAACCACTTGCTGAATGTACCTCAACACACAAGTTCAAACCTACCTCTACCAGATGGCCCAAGAGGTTAAAATATTGTATAACACTACCCAAATCTTTGAACAGATACCCAAGACCCCTAAGATCACTGACCTATTTACATGGCCAGTCTCTCCAAGTTGGGAACAAAGGAAACGGACTGGATTTTAGACTGTTGCTTGTGTAATCATAGGATTTGCTACTATAGCCCTCATCAGATGTTTACTCTCTTGACTACAACCTGCTCTACCCATAAGAACTTCATTAATTACCATTATTAAATATCCCAACCAACCTAAAATTAACCAATACCCTGATTAATTTAAAAAATTCAAAATTTTTATGGGAGAAAATCTGCTTAACATAGACTACACCGTTTTAAGCATTTCAAAATATACAGTTCAGTGGCTTTTAGTACAATGATTATGTTGTGTGGCTATCACCACTATCTAATTCCAGAACATTTTCAACACCCCCAAACAAACCCATACTCGTTCACACTCTATTTTCTTCTAACCCAAGCCCATGGAAACAACTCATCTGAATTCTTCCCCATCTATTTGCCTATTCTGGACATTTCATTCAATGGCATCATACTATCTGTTGCCTTTGTGGACGGCTTGAGTGAGCACACATGTTTCAATGTTAACCCATGGCCTCGCAGGTAGCAGTACCTTATTCCGTTTTATGGCTCTATAATATCCTATATTATGACTAGACCACATTTGGTTTATGCAGTCATAAGTGGATAGAAATTTTGGTTTGTTCCACTTTTGGACCATTGTGAACAATGTCACTTTGAATGTCCATGGACAAGCTTGCTCTTGTGGACATATCTACCATGGGCCTCTCCAGGTCAATCCTAATTCTAGGTTTAAGATATTAAAAAATGCGAACCTGTTTTCTGCAGTGGCTGCATCATTTTACTTTCCCATCAGTAATGTATGACGGTTTCCCTTTCTCCATATCTTTACCAACACTTGTTATTTTCCATTATGTTGAATATAGCCTTCATTTTGAGTGTGAAATAGTATCACACTGTGCTTTGAATTTGAATTTTCCTAATAATTAATGATACTGAGCATCTATCTTGTGCTTATTCGTCATCTATGTATTTCCTGGAGACATGTCTATTCCAATTGGTTACCCCTTTTCATTGACTTGTCTTTTATAACTGAGTTCTAAGAGATCTTTATATATTCTCAAAATTAGAGCCTTCTCACTTTTATAAGTTGCAAATAATAGGAGACTTCAATACCCCACTTTTAACAATGGCTAGAATATCCAGACAGAAAATCAGGAAATAGCAGACATGAAAACATGAAATACTAAATTGACCTATCAGACACACACAGAACATTTTACTGGACAGCAACAAAATGTACACTCTTCTCAAGGTCACACACACTATTTTCCAGAACACATCATGTGTTAGGTCACAAAACAAGTCTTAACAAGATTAAGAAGACTGAAATCATACCAAGTATCTTTTCCCAACACAATGGCATGAAACCAGAAGTCAATAACAGAAGGAAAACTGGAACATTAATAATACGTGGAAGTTCAACAAAAAACTCTTATACTTAAAAGTAGATCAGGGGTTCATCCCTGAGCTATAGCAGTTAAGTGTGTGCGCTCCACTGCTGGCAGCCCAGGTTCAGATCCTGGGCACACACTGATGCACCACTTGTCAGGCCATGCTGTGGTGGCGTCCCACATAAAGTGGAGGAAGATGGGCAAGGATGTTAGCTCAGGGCCAGTCTTCCTCAGCAAAAAGAGGAGGATTACCATGGATGTTAGCTCAGTGTTGATCTTCCTCACAAAAAAAAGGTAGATCAAAGAAGAAATCAAAAAGGAAATTAGAAAATAGCTCAAGACATACAAAAAGAGACAATAAACACACCAAAACTTATAGGATGCAGCAAAAGTAATACTAAGAGGAAAGTTTATACAGATAAACTTGTACATTATAAGAGAAGAAAGATGTCAAAGAAACAACCTGACTTACAACACACAGCATTAGAAAAAGAAAAAATGAAACCCAAAGTTAGCAGAAGGATGGAAGTCATCAAGAGGAGAGTGGAAAAAAATGAAAGACAGTGTGAAAGATTAATAAAAGTAAAAGTTGATCTTCTGAAAAAATAAAAGTGATAAACCCTTAGATAATATATCTAGAAAAAAAGAGAGACGACTCAAATAAACTAAATTGGAAATGAAAGAAGAGGCATTACAACTGATGCTTCAGAAAGAAAAAGATCAGAAGAGACTATTCTGAACTAGTGTACACTCATAAATTGGATAACCTAGACAAAATAGATAAATTCCTAGAAACAACCTACGAAAGCTAAATCATGAAGAAATAGAAATCTTGAACAGACCAGTAACAAATAAGCAGACTGAATCAGTAATCAAATACCTCCCAACGAGAAAGGACTTCTCCATTCTGCCTGACTTCACCACAGAGTCCTGAGCCAGCCTGCCCCAGCCCCAGGCTGACTCCTGTGGCCCTAGGAGGCTCCCCGTAGGCTTCTGCAAATCCAGGACCCTGGCTCACCCTGGAGCATGCCAGCTCTGATGGCTCCAAGCAGCATCCTTGACACTAGGCTCCCACCAGTCTCCTTGGAACCCAGGCCCACATCTCAGCCTAGGGGCTGCCATCTTCAACAGCCCAAGGCAGCTCGTGTGACCCAAAGTGGTATCCTTGGCACCAGGCTCCTGGTGGGCTTTGGTGAATCCAGACCCTGGCTCACCCAAGTTCCTGCCTATTCCAGGCAGCCACAGGCAGCACCCACAGCCACAGGCAGCTTCTGTAACAGGGCACTCAATGGGCTCCCACAAACCCAGGACCACAGCTAACTCCACCTATGGCTGGCTCCAGCAATCCCAGGTAGATTCCATGGTACCAGGCTCCCCAGTGGCTGCTGGGAACTCAGGCCCATGGCTCACCACACCACCTGCAACTTACAGCAGCTGTAGACAGCTCTCATGGAACCAGGCTCCAGGCAGTATCCCACAAAACCAGGCCCCCAGCTCACCCAGGTGTTTGCTGACTCAGGCAGCCCCAGGCAGCTCCCATGGCACCAGGCACTGGCAGGTTCCCATGAACCCAGTCTTCCATCTTGACCCAGTGCCTGCTGCCTTCTGCAGCCTCAGGCAGCTCCTGTGGTCCCAGGCTCCCAGCAGGCTCCCAGCAGGCTCCCAGGAATCCAGAGTTCTGGCCTACCCCAGCACAAGCTGTCTCTCATGGCACAAGTCTCCTGGCAGTGTCCCGTGAACCAAGGCTCTCAGCTCATCCCAGCACTGGCCAACTCCCATGGCCCTGGAAGACTCCAGTGGCTACAGGCTCTCAATGAGGACCTGCCAAATCAGGCTCCAGTGGGGCTACTCATGAACTCAGGGTCCCAGCTGTGCCCAGGGCCAGACACAATACCGTGGACCCAAGCTTTCCACTCACCCCAGTACCAGGCTGCCCAAGGACTTCAGCATCAAGCCTGCCCTGGACAACACCAGATGGCCTACCTAGGACCCCTAGATGGGCTGACTGTGAAGGCTTTGTTTTGCTAAATCCAGTCTGTAAAGAGTGGAAAAGATACCTACTTCCTCAAATTTGCAGACAACAATGGAAGGCCACAAGGATCATGAATAATCAAAGACCCATGACACCACCAAAGAAAAAGAATAAAACTCCAACGACCAACCAAGAAATGGAGATATAGGAACTATGTGACAGACTTCAGAACAACTCTCTTTGAGAAATTCATAAAACTCTAAGGAAACACAGATAGACTACTAAATGAAATAAGGAAACAGTGCATGAACAAGTGAGAAGTTCATCATAAAAACAGAAATCATTAAGGAAAAATAAATAGAAATCCTAGAGTTGAAGGACACAATGACTGAACTGAAGAATTCAATAGAGAGCTTCGAAATCAGATTCAACGATGCACAAGAAATAATTAGTGAACTAGAAGATGTGTCATTTGAAATCATCCAGTCAAAGAAGCAAAAAGAAAAAAAGAAATGGATAGGAATGACAAAAGTGTGAATTATGGGATACCATGAAAAGAAATAGATAAGCATTATTAAGGTACCAGAGGAGAAGACAGGGAGAAAGGAAAAGAATGCTGACTTAAAAAAAATAGCAGCTGACACCTTCCCAAATCTAGGGAGAGTTTTAGACATCTAAGGTCCTGAAGCCGGTCTGTCACCCTAAAATTTCATACTAAAACATTCCTCTCCAGGACACATTATAACAAAACTATCTAAACTCAAAAAAAGGATCAATCAACAGGGACAAGTTCAACATGATGTAAATCAATGAGTATGATACACCACGTTAATAGAATGAAAGATAAAAATCATAAAATCATCTCAATCAATGCATAAAAAGCAGTTTGACAAAATTCAACACCCCTTCATGATAAAAACTCTCAAGAAAGGTTATAGAAGGAAGATACCTGAATATAATAAAAGGTTTACATGACAAAACCCACAGCTAACATCATATTGAACACTGCAAGGATGAAAGCTTTCTTGCTAAGACAAAGAACAAGGCCAGCGTGCCCAGTCTCAACACCACTCTTCAACATACTTCTGTAAGACTTAACCAGAGACATTTGGCAAGAAAAAGAAATAAAATGCATCTAAATTGGAAATGAAGAAACAAAGTGGTCTCTGTTTGCAGATGATGTGATTTTATATAGAGAAATACCTAAGGACTCCCCCTTAAACTATTAGGACTAATAAGCCAATTCACTCAAGCTGCAGGAGACAAAATCAACATATAGAAATCTGTTGCCTTTCTGTACACTAACAATGAACTATCTAAAAAAGATATAAAGAAAAAAATCCTATTTACATTAACATCAAAAACAGTAAAATACTCATAAATAAATTTAAGCAAGAAGGTGAAAGATCTAGACACTGACAACTATAAGACATTGATGAAAGAAATCAAAGATACAAAGAAATGAAAAGATATCTTATGTTCATGGATCAGAAGAATTAATGTTGTTAAAATGTCCATGCTACCCAATGCCATCTCAAGATTCCATGCAATTCCGATTAAAATTCCCATGGCATTTTTCACAGAAATAGAACAATCCTAATATTCATATGGATCCACAAAGACCTCCAATAACCAAAGCAACCCAGAGAAAGAAAAAGCTGAAGTCATCACAATTCCTGATTTCAAACTTTATTACAAACCTATAGTAAGAAAAACGATATGATACTGGTATAAAAAGAGACACATAGACCAATAGAACAGAATCAAGGGCCCAGAAATAAAACCACACACATACACTTTGCTAACAGTTGACTAGTCAGCTAAGAAGACTCCATGGGGAACGGATAGTTTCTACAATACATGGTCTTGGGAAAACTGGATAAGCACATGCATAAAACTGAAATTGGACCCTTATGTTACACCACTCTAAAAATGATACCATATTGAATTAAAGACATAAATGTAAGACACCAAATATAAAACAACTGTAAGAAAATATAAAGAAAAAATCCCCATGAAACTGGGCCTGACAATGATTTTTTTGGATATAACATCAAAAGTGCAAGCAACGAATGCAAACCTTAACAAGTGGGATGACATCAATCTAAAAAGCTTCTGCACAGCAAATGAAACAATAGGTAAACTAAAAGGGCTCATATCCACAATATATAAGAAACTCTTACAACTCGACAGCAAAGAAACCAACAAAACAGTATGAAAATTGTCAAAGGACCTGATTAGATGCTTTTCCAAAGAAGACATAAAAATTGTCAACAGGTACATGCGAAGATGCTCGTTATCACTCATCATCAAGGAAATGAAATCAAAACCATAATGAGATATCACCTCACACTTGCTAGAATGGTTATTCTCAAAGAGACAACAGACAACAAGTGTTGGCTAGGCTGTGTAGAAAAGAGAACGCTGTGCACTGTTGGTATGAATGCAAATTGCTACAGTCACTATGGATAAAATATGGAATTTTCTCAAAAAAATAGAAATAGAAATACTATATAAATGAACAATTCCACTTCTGGTTGTATATCTAAAGGAATTGAAATCACTATTCTGAAGAGATATCTGCACCTCCATGTTCATTTCAGCTTTATTCACAAACTGAGGACATGGACACAATCTATGTGTCCATCAATGGATAAATAGATAAAATGTGAGGTATATGTATATATACATGAAATATACAATGGAATATTATTTAGCCATGCAAGAGAATGCAATCCTGCATTTTGTAACAACATGGATGGACCGTAAGGCATTACACTAAGTGATATAAGTCAGAGAGACAAAGACAAATACTATATATTCTCACTCATATGTGAAATCTAAAAAAGCCCAACTCAAAGGAATGGAGACTAGAATGGTGTTTGCCAGGGCCTCGGGGGTGGGGGAAAAGGGGAGATGTGAGACAAAGTGCGCAAATTTCTAGCTGTAAAATGAATAAGTTCTGGGGATCTAGTGTACAGTATGGTGACCATAATTAACAATACTATATTATATACTTGAAAGTTGTTAAGAGAGTAGATCTTAAAATTGATAGCTAGAAAAAACAAGTTAATTATGTGAGGGAATGGAGGTGCTAACTCACCGTATTGTGGTAATCCTTTCACAAATCATCATCTTGATTATCTGAAACTTACATATGTTACATGTCACTAACATTTCAAGAGATCTAAAAAAAAATCTCTCAAGAAAGTAAAACCCAGGACCAGATGAATACACTGGTGAATTCTACCAAACATAAAAAGAAGTATTAAAAACAAGCCTTCTTACTTTATGTCAAATAATGAAAAAGAGAGAACACTTCCAAACTCATTTTATGAGGCCAGCATTACCCTGATACCAACACTAGACGAGGACACTAAAAGAAAATAAAATTACAGACCATTACCACTGATGAACATAGATGCAAAAATCCTCAACAAAATACTAGCAAACCGAATTCAAGAGAGTATTAAAAGAATTATACACTACGACAAAGTGAAATTTTTTCCTGATATACAATGGGAGTTCAACATTCAAAACTCGATCAATGTAATACGCCACATCAAGAAAATGAAGGGGAAAAAAACATGACCATCTCAATTGACGCAGAAAACCATTTGACATAATTCAACACACTTTCATGATAAAACACTCAATAAACAAGGAATACGAGGAAAGAGCCTGAACATAACAAAAGCCATATATGAAAAACACACAGCAAACATAATACTCAGTGACGGAAGACTGAAAGATTTTCCTCTAAGGTCAGGAACAAGGAAAGGATGCCCACCTTCACCACTTCTATTCAACACAGTACTGAAAGTTCAAACCAGAACCATGAGGGAATAAAAATAAATAAATAAAAGACATCCAAATTGGAAAGAAAGAAGTAAAATGGTCTCTGTTTGAAGAGGATATCATCTCATATGTAGAAAATCCAAAAGACTCCACAAAAAAGCCATTTGATCTAACAGATGAATTCAGGAAAGTAGCAGGATACAAAGTCAATACACAAAAATCAGTTGCATTTCTATACACGAACCATGAGCTCTCTGAAAAGCAAATTACAAAAGCAATTCATTTATAATAGTGTCAGAAAGAATGACATGTTTAGGAATTAACTTAACCAAGGAGGTGAAAGGCTTGCACCACAAAAACTACAAAACATTTCAGAAAGAAATTAAAGAAGACATACATAAATAACACACATCCCATGTTCATGGGTTGGACGGCTTACTATTTTTAGTGTCAATATTACCCAAAGCAGTCTACAGATCCAATGTAATCCCTATCAAAACCCTAATGATGTTTTTTGCAGAAATAGAAAAACCCATCCTAAAATTCACATGGAATCCCAAGGGATTCAGAATAGCCAAAACAATCCTGAAAAAGAAGAACAAAACTAGAGGAGTCACACTTCTTGATTTCAAAACTTACTACAAAGCTACAGTAATCAACAGTATGGTATTGGCATAAAGACAGACATAGAGACCAATGCCATGGAATAGCGAGCCCAGAAACAAACCCTCATATATGGTCAAGTGATTTTTGACAAAGGTGCTAAGACCATGCAATGGAGAAAGGTTTCTTTTCAACAAATGGTGCTGGGAAAACTGGATATCTGCATGCAAAAGAATGAAGTCGGGCCCTCATCCAACACCAGATACAAAATTTAACTCAAGGATGTAAATGTAAGACCTAAAATAAGAGAAATCTTAGAAGAAAACATAGGACAAAATCTTCACGACATCGGACTTGGCAATGATTTCTTGGATATGACACACGTAACGAAAGAGAAACAATGGACAAATTGGACTCCATGGAAATTTTATAAGTTGGTACATCAAGAGGCACTATTCAGAGTAACAAGGCAACCCAAGAGTGGGAGAAAATATTCGCAAATCATATTTCTGACAAGAGACTGATATCCAGAATATACAGAGAAGTCCTAAAACTAAACAACTAAAAAACAAGCCAATTCAAATACGGGCAAAGGACTTGAAGAGACAGTTCTCCAAAGAAGAAAGGCATACAAGCACATGAAAAGACGCTCAACAGCACTAATCATTAGTGAAATGCAAATCAAAACCACACTGAGACACCATGTCACACCCACTAAGATGAGTGCTATGGAAAAGACAGAAAACAACAAGTGTTGGCCAGGATGCGGAGAAATTGGAACACTTGTAAACTGTTGATAGGAATGTAAAATGGTGCAGCTGCTATGGAAAACAATATGGATGCTCCTCAAAAAATTAAACCTAAAATTATCACGTGAACCAGCAATTCCACTTCTGGATATACACCCAAGAGACCTGAAAGCAGAGTCTTGAAGAGATATTTGTACACCCATGTTCATACCAGTATTAGTCACAGTAGATAAAAAGTGGAAGCAACCCCAGTGTCCATTGATGCATGATTGGATACACAAAATATAGTATATCCATACAATGGAATATTATTTTGCACTAAAAAGAAAGCAAATTCTGCAATGTGCTACACATGGATTAATGTTGGGGACATTATGCTAACAGAAATAAGCCAGTCACAAAAAGATAAATACTGTATGATTCCACTAACACTAGGTACTGAGAGTAGTCAAAATCATAGAGATGGAAAGTGAAATGGTGGCTGCCAAGGGCTGGGGGTCGGGAAGAAGGGAGAGTTATTGTTTAATAGGTATAGAATTTCAGATTTACAAGAGTTATGGGGATGAATGATGGTGATGACTATACAACAGTGCAAATGTATTTAACGCCACTGAAGTGTACACTTAAAAATGGTTAAGATGGCAGACTTTTTGTTATGTATATTTTAACTCAATATACAAAAAGGGAAAAAAAAGAAGAAATGAGCTATCAAGCCACTAAAAGACATAGTGGATGCTTAAATACATATTGCTAAGTGAAAGAAGCCAACTGGAAAAGGCTATATACTCTGTTCCATAGTTTTCATATATTCCAATTACATGACATTCTAGAAGAGGCGAAACTATAGAAACAGTATAAAGATCAGTGTTTCCAGGAGTTGGGGGGCAAGGGATGAAGAGGCAGAGCACAGGGACTTTTAGGACAATCCAACACTTCTGTAGGCTCTGTCATGGTGGATACATGAGATTATGCATTTGTCAAAATCCAAGTACATGACAGCGAGACAGTGAACCTTAATGTAAACCACGGACTTGGTTACAAACACTGTATCAGCATCAGCTCCTCACTAGTAAGGAATGAGCTGCACTAATACAGGTGGTCATGCAAGATGTTAACAGTAGGGGAAACTGGGGGGGAGGAGGGAGAAATGCTCTGCACTACCTGCTGAATTTCTCTGTCCATCTGAAACTTTCCTAAAAAACAATCTATTAATTAAAAAATAATCAATGGAAGGTAGGGAGTTGGTAGAAATATGGACGAAACAAGATTATCAGAATATTGATAAATGTTGAAGCTGGGTAATAGGGACATGGGGGGCTGTCACACTTTTCTGTTTAATTTGTGTATGTTCAAGGTTTTCTACAATAAATCATTTTTAAAGCTCCAGATTAAATCTAGATTATATGTACAAAGAATTAAAGAATGTGAAGAAAACAGATATTTTTAAAGCAAGTCCTCAAGGGGCACACTGAGGGAAGGTGCAATCACACTGGATAGAGAGTGAACAGCCTGGTTACATCAGGAAGGTTCGGAGCTCAGTGAGCAAGGCAGACGACAGCACAGTCAGGGAAGTGACAGATAATGATCATGGAAAAATGTTCGCCCTCACAGGTCACAGAAATGCTATCGATGGGCTCTGACAGGACTGCCCTAGGATTTACAACGTCGTGACACCCACAGGTTTAGTGGGCTCAGGGACAGAACCCCACGTCCTGTGAGAATGCCAATCAGCAGCGGCTTTCTGGAGGGCAAACCTCCTGAAACCTGGAACCTGCAGGCCACTGGACCAGCAGCTCTGTTGTACGGAATCTGTCCAAAAACAAAGGGATTGGGTAAAGATGATGGACTGAATAAACAGATGTAGAGACTCTTGATATAAAATCCCTAAAAAGAGACCCAAAGATTCCTTCAGTGATGAACAAATTCATAATAGCCCTGGGAACCATCAACAGAGCCGACATTTTGAGGAAGACATCAAAGACAGACAGCAGCTGTCTGTCATACACAAATTAAGACCGAGGACCCCAGCGGGGAGCTCCGTGTGGGCCATGGAGACCAAGCCGGAGCGCCCTCTCTCCCTCCCCTCCTCCCCCTGCTACTCACCTAACTCCTCCTGCATCGCCCTTCCACTCCCAGCCACTGCCCACCTCATGCTCCAGGAATACAGGAGCAGAGGCACAGGGCGCTCTTTCCACCAGCACATCTGTCCTCATGTTCTCTGCAACTCCCAAGGCAGCGGAGCCCAGCCCTGCACCCCCTCAGGGTCCAGCACGCTCCTCCCGGGCTCTCAGGCTCCTCCTCTCCATCCAGTCCTCCCTGCAGCAAGACACCTCCTAGCTCACCTCCACGTTACAAACAAAACTCTCCTTTGGACCCATGCTCCCTTTTGGCTACTGTCCACTTTCACGACTCGCCTTCACGGCTAAACCTCTTAAGTAAAGTGCCTCATCCCTACTGCCCTCCCATGGCCCCCATTCACCAACTCTAGACACAGCTTCATTCCCACCCTCTCAAGGAGACTGAGGTGACCAGTGATCCCACGTGGCCGAGTCGAGCCATATTTTCTCCATTCTGATCAGAGCTGTATCCGACCCAGTTGATCGCCACTCCTTTCTCCAATACCCTTTTCCCCTCATGGCTCCTGCGACTCCATGCTCCATCGTTTCAGTCCCCTTTCCTGGACCCTCTTCGGCTGTACCTCTGCAAACACTGCCTGATCCTAGGCTGGGCCGTGGTCCCTTCTACAGCTGCAGTGTCTCCAGGAAACCTCATTCAATTCCGTGGTTTTAAACATCTCTGACCTCATCCTGACTCTGCAGGCACACTGATGCAACTTTAAGAGGTTAGGTGCTAGCTCCCCAGCATCAACACCTAAGGAGTATCTCAGACTCGATTCCTCTCAAAATTTTACTGTCACATGAGTTCCAAAATAGCATCAAATATTTCCAAAAAGGAGGAAAAATTTGATACCATAAATAGTGGTGAACAAAGTAACCAATAAAATGTATACTTACATCCAATCATGGCTGCTTGATGGGGAAAATAAGAACACAGAACTAAGATCAGACAGTCTCAAGCTGGGGAGTGGAAGGTGAGGAGCTGAGAGTGTAGAACACAGGATCTGATCAACTCTAAGAATTGACAGAAAGACAGGCAGAAATGGTTGTTCCTAAAAGCTGAAAGACACCTACTAGACGAATAGAAAAGTCATGAGAAAGCCTAACAAATTAAAAATTAAATTAAATGGTAGACTCAAATTCCAATTTATCAATAATCACAATTTTAAATGGATTAAATTGCGCTATAAAAAGAGGAAGGCTCTCAAGTTGAGTTAAAGTATAGTTATAAAATAAAGGGATATAATGTGGTTGAAAATAAGGAGATAAAGAAATAAGACTTTAAATGGGACAAAAAGAGGTTTTCTGTGTTGACAAGTGTCAAGAACACTTATGCACCTAACAATATGGTCTTGAAACATAAAGCAAAACTGGACAAACATGAAGACACAGGCTCCTCCAGAATCACAGGGAAACCTACCTTACCTCTCTTAGAAATCCACAGGTCAAGTGATACAGTAAGTTAGGAAATAGATCTGCTGACAAACACAAAAAAGCTAGATCTAGCCTCAGCCCGAGGGACAACAATGTAAGCAACTACTGGAGAGGATACATTCTCCTCAAACTACAATGAAACAATCACCACAATTGACTGTGTGCTAAGCCACAAAGAAATTTCTAAAGAGTCCAAAAAGCAGAAATCTATAAGTGACCATATTACTGGGCCTTAAAGCAATAAAAGTGAAAAATAATCACAAAATATTGGCTCCCCTCCCCCAACCTATCCACTTGAAAATCTGTCAACGCCCTTCTAAATCTCTCAGGTTAAAGAGGGAATCCAGACTGACAGGACAAACTCTTTAGAAATGAACTGCAATGAGAGCAGCATGAGGCAAATCCATGGCGTGGGGACAAAGGGACAGAAGAAGGGAGACAGCCTCCACTGCAGGTATCAGGGAATATCAACTGTACACGAAGAAGCTGACCACTTCCCTCCAGGAGCCAGAACAACACCACAGTAAAACCAAAGACTGGAGAATGAAGAGAGGTTTCACAAGGCAGGAACAACAACATAGACATGAGCAATGGAGTCAAGGGCTGGCTGTCTGGAAAGACCTGTAACAGTGAGAAACCTTGTGCAGTCTGACCAAGAGGAACAGACAAAGGCACCAAACTGTACCATCAGATACTACAAACTACAGAAACAGCTTTAACGTGATAGGAGAACATAGTGGATGGCTCTGACCAGGACATCAGCGGCCCTCAACTGGAGCTATCCTTCCTCCAGAATGCATCTGGAAACACGCAGGATGGGTTTTGTTTCTTGCTTTGTGTTGTCCTAATGGTTGTTGCCCTGGGGGTCCAGGAGGTCCTGAATAGCCTGTCACATAGTGCCGTTTCCCACCTGAAGTGTTACTGACATCTGGGAAGACAAGCACTGATCCAGATTAAATGAACAACGTGGTAGGGAAATGTTTTCCATGGATCTATAACTGGGAAAAGATGGTACCTTCAATATGTAAAGAATATCGAAAAACCAATGTTTACAAGTACTAAACTGTAAAAGAACAGGAAAATCAGAAACATAGCCAATAAACACACCAAAAATATATCCAAACTATTTGTACAGGTAGAGAAATATGTATGTAAAGCACAGGAAACAGTCTAGGAGATTACACACCAAATTTTACTACCAACAAGGAATAAAAGTTGGGAGGTAGGTGAGAAATAGGAGTTTTTACCACTTCTTAGCTTATGTATTTCTTTAGTGTTTTAATTTTTACAAAAGAGAACGTATTCTACTCAAACAGATGTTTAAAATTTTAAAGAAATTATTAAAATGTTCAAATGACTTCAGTTCAAGGATATTCATTAAAACATGAATGGAAAGAACCTCCCCATGACTTTAAGAGTCTCCCATAACTTTTCTAATAGTTTACTATGTCGATTTTGTTTCACATTTAGATCCTAACTCACTGGAATTTACATTTGTGTGTGGGATGCAACAGAAGCTGATTTTCTCCTGTTCAAGTGGAAAACCAACCGTCCAGGCACTGTTCATTGGGTAGGTCTGGCTTTCCCAGCTGACCTGCAATGTTTCCTTTCACGCCGGCTAAACCCCAACAGCTATTGCTGCCTCTCGAGTGCCCTAGAGTGAGCGGGGTGAGCTCTGCAACCTGGGCTACCTGTCTGCGAGGGACGGCTACCAGCAGAGCCTTCTCCCAAGACAGCAGCAGGCATGCTACACACAGAACTATTCAGGGGCGGTCTGCTGTGGAGCAGGAAACCCCTCATGATAAGCAGGCAGTGGGGGAGCCCCGAGCCCCGGG
This sequence comes from Ceratotherium simum simum, assembly GCF_057802395.1. Classification (NCBI taxonomy): domain Eukaryota; kingdom Metazoa; phylum Chordata; class Mammalia; order Perissodactyla; family Rhinocerotidae; genus Ceratotherium; species Ceratotherium simum. The sequence goes on from NW_028261259.1 coordinate 5,083,134, forward strand.
ACTGACCTTGGCTGGGGGCCACAGGCTGCTCAGGCAGGGAGCCACCTCCCTTCAGCTCGTCCAGCTCCTCCTGCTGTGGGTGAACCTAGCTGTCGGCGGCTGCCCCTCTTCAGCTCGCCACTCTATCCACCTGCTCCTGCAGGTGGCACCCATACTCCTGTTCCCCTGGGAGCAGAAGCAGTAGGAGTGCAGCAAGTTGAAGAGATCTTGGGCCCCCAGCGCTGACAGGATGACCCCGCTGAGGGAAGTGGGGCCAGTGTTGCCGTGCTCGCCCTACACAGCTTCTGTGGCTGGCTTCGGGCTGATGTCTGTTGGAGGGTGGAGGGGCTCTGGGAGGGTTTCTGAGCCATCATTGTGAATGATGAACTTGGGGGCTCCGGGCCAAACCCTCATCAGGCCCCAGGCTGGTCCCGCTGCAGCTGGGCCCAACATGTCTCTTCAGCCTCCTTCGCTCGACTGGCTCTTGGGAGACAGATGGCCTCTCTTGAGTGAGTGCTGAGGAGAAACTGTAAGAAGGAAGCCAACCAATAAATCTACTTGCCCCAGATCCTGGGGGGTAAAGTCACCCACAGAAATGTCACTCTTACTTAGCAGGCCCTGGCAGGGAAGAGGGGGTCTCATCGCCAGCATCTACAGCAGAAGTGTTTGCATCTCGCTGGCTGCCTGACCCTGTGGAGGCCACACTGTCTCCTGGAGTTCCTTCCAGAGACTCTGTGCTCACTCCTGACTGGTGGCTTCCTGGGCAGCCCTGGGTGGATGTTCACCCTGAAGAGTGGCTCACTTCAACTTGCGGGACCCTGGCTGAGCACTCAGGTTTTCCCTCGAGGACCACAATGAACCTGAAGCTCCTTCCCCATCTGCTTCACCCTTATGTTCCTCAGGCCCCCAGCGGCCTTCCTGGTGTCCTTTCTCCTGGGGCGGCCATGTCCTTCAGCGCCCCCTTCTCCCTCAAGTGGAAGATGGAGGGCATGGCCATGGGCTTGAGCACATAGTACTGAACCTCCAGCATTTCCGAGAGCTTTTTTGGTGAACATTGGTGAAATGTTCACTACGGACAAAAGAATGCCTAATGGGGTCCCATCATCCCTGTGAACAGCTTTTTTTTTTTTTTTAAAGATTTTATTTATTTTATTTTTTCCCCCCAAAGCCCCAGTAGATAGTTGTATGTCATAGCTGCACATCCTTCTAGTTGCTGTATGTGGGACTCGGCCTCAGGATGGACGGAGAAGTGGTGCCTCGATGCGCACCCGGGATCCGAACCCGGGCCACCAGCATCGCAGCACGCGCACTTAACCACCAAGCCACAGGGCCGGCCCCCTGTGAACAGCTTTTAACAACTGGACCAGATGTTTTGAGCCCTTTATGGGGAGACTGAAAGGATAAATGAAAAAACAATTAGAAAGAAAGAGTTAAATGTCTCCCCCTAAAATGATCAATTATAAAACAAAACAAGTGTTTTTGCGAACACCCAAACCTGTAGCGACTATGCCCATTTCAACCCTTAGTAAAGATTTAAGGAACACCTTCTGCTTGCAAGTTATTACTGGAATAGAAAGATGAAAGACCCACTGTCTACCTTAAGGAGTTGACTGTCTGTAGGGCAGAGAAGGAAGGAAGGTGAGGACCTCCTCCCAGGCTGTGGTAAGTGTCCTGTAGGGACACAGACGCTCAGGCAGATAGCACAGGATGGTATCAAGACAACAGGAAAGGCTTCAGGAAGCCTCGCAAATAGTTCCTAGAAGCTCATTGCTGCCCAACCCTCCTGCTGTCCCTGGGATGCAAGACTTTGGGTGCTAAAACGGGGAGGGTTGGTCCCCCTATTTCAAAGCCAGGCCAGGTGTCGGCCAGCAGAGACTCCCAGGCACTCAGCAGGGCGACTGGCCCAGCTCTGCTCAAGCAGCTGAGGATGTGGGACCACCACCAAGAGGAGATCAGCACCAAGAGCTGTGGTTCTGTGTTCCTCCTGTCCTTCCACTACCAGAAGGAAAGCCGCTCCTTGTACAAAGCAACCTGCCCCTGCAAGGTACTGACCAAGATACATCATAATCTTCTCTCCTCATTAAGGTAAAATCTCTATTTAGACCATAATTGTGCACATGGGGGGTGCGGTGGTCTCTCCCGAGGGCTTTCTGCTCCACTTGAGGTCATCTAAACCCCCTGAGGCCACTGTGGACCAGATCAGGTGGGTACTAGCTCCTCAGGGAGTTCCAAGCAACACGACCTTCTATCCTTTCTCAATGCTTTGTGACTAGTTTCCCAAAGACCCCCACCTCCTTTGCCCCTAGAACAGGTTTGACCATGACACATGCCATAAGCAACTTTCTCTGCAGTGTTTTGCCTCATTCTCAAAAACAGTAACAAAACTTTTGGGACACAGGCTCTGAAGGAACTGTCAAGAAAGCAGGGTGGCTGACCTCTGAAACAAGCTCATGTTACTAGTTCTTTGGATAGATTGTAACAATTTTCAAATTAGAACAAATCACTGTAAACTTTCAATAAGACTACAGACAACAGTGGCATTCAGGTCTTTCAAACTTCAATAACAACCTGCAACATGAAACAAAAGGATCTGCCAGCAGGTTTTCAATGTAGAATGTCTTCAGTGCACTGTTCTGGCACCTCCAGTGTGGAGTCCGCAGGAAAGGACTCGCTGAACTAGCTGAATTCCAGAAGCTCTCATGAAGGGAGCCAGGTCAGGGGGAAGGCAAACCCCTCACCAGACTGTGAGAGCCCAAGGAAGACGTGGAGAGAGGAACCCTTTCCCCGAGTCCCCAGGGTAAGCCTCCCTGTGAAGATTAGGCTGTGTCCTGCTCCACCCAGGATGCTGTCAGTTGCAGAGTCTGAGTCTGCATGGTCAGCCTCCCTATGAGAATTGGACTGTACCCTGTTCCCCCAGATGCTGTCAGATGCCCAGTCTGCAGGGACAGCCTCCCCATGAGGAGTGGGCCTAGCTCTGCTCTGCCCAAGATGCTGTCAGGCGCCTCTCCAGGACTCACCTCCACACGCAGAGCCACCTTTCCCTGCCCTGCCAGGACCCTTCTAGCAACAGAGCAATTGGGAGATGTATCCATCCAGCAGATACAAGCTGCATTTGCTCAGCTACATTCCTGATCGCAGAGATCAAGGCAGGCTTCCTTGTCGTCAAAAGAGCAGAAAAGTCACAGCAAATGCAAGAAGATAGTGACCTAAGGAAGAGCATTTCCGAAATATACTGTTTCTTGACATTTTTGGCCTCAGCCCGAATCAATGGAGAGTAGGGTGGCCGCAGGGTGGGGGTGAGAGGGTGATGGAGGCCATAAGGTTGGTGCTGGTGGCTGTGTGGTGGCTGTGGTGGCCTGAGGCGCTCCGAGCAGAGACGGTGGCGCAGACCAAGGCAACGCAGCGCTGCCTCACCAGCTGGACCAGCCCTGAGGTCCCTAGCACAAAGTGCCACCCACCTTGGGCTGGACCTCATGGGGGGCTGACGGGGCAGCGGTGGCTGGTTACCTGTGGAAGAAGATGGAAGTTTCTCCTCATTGCCCTGCCAGTGGGAGCAGTTCGCGGCCACGCAGCAATCACCATCCCAAGCCTCAGGCTGTCGAACCGCCAGGCTCCTGCCCCCTCCTCACCACCCCCGAGCGGGACCGCCACGTGAGGAGTGGCGTAGAGCTCTGGGCAATACTCTGGTATATGCAGCTGGTCCCCAAGGCCCGAAGGACAGCAAGATGGCGGCGCGCTCGCCCCCGTCCTCCGTAAAGCAAGATGGCTGTGCCCGCGGGCCTAGGCAAAATGCCTGCTGCCGCGCCCATCCCGGGGTCGCGCTGCCCAAACACTTCTGTTCCACTGCCCCATGGGTCACTGTTGCAGTGACCTTTCCAGAGAAGTGAACAAGACACAAAGCCATGCCCTGGGTGACATTCTGGGTGTGATACTAATGGTGTGGCTCATGCGGGAGAGTGATGTGTGCCAGGCTGGAGGTGGGTGGAGTTGTAGCCAGGAGGGCCAGGAAAGGTCTCACCGCAGAGTTAGATTTTGAACAAGGCCCAAAAGCAGTGCAGGAGGAAGGCAAGTGGCCTGCTCTGGGAGCAGCAAGGAAGCCACTTTGGCCAGGGCACAGCCGGTGAGGGCAGCAGGACCTGAAGGCAGAGTGGTGACTTGGGCCCAATTGTGGGGCCTTGTTGGTCGTAGTGACGACTTGGGCTTTTATTTATTCTGAATGATATGGTGACCATTGGAAGGTTTTGAAAGGAGGAGTAACATGGCTGGGCATATGTTTAGCAGCCTTGATCTGGCTGCTCTGTTGAGAATATACCACAGAGGAGCCAGGGGAGAAACAAGGAGACCAGTTAGGAGGCTGTTGCAATAAGCCAGGCAAGAGACCTTGGAGGCTTAGGTCAGGGTGGGGAGAGGAGGTTGAATTCTGGGTGTGTTGTCGTGACACTAGGAACATGTACAGATGGGAAGTGGTGAGAGGTGGGGCTGGGGAGGTAGGAGTTGAAGTCAGTGCTGAGTTTATATCCTGAGCTAAGAAATAAGAGCCTCAGCTGGGGAGACTTGGGGAGGTACTACTTGGTGGGGAGCTGTTGGGAGTTTGGTTTTGGCTGAGTTGACTGTGAGATTTATATTTTGTCTGTAACTCTTCCACGAGAGGAGAGGAGAAAATGACCGCCTGGAATCCATCATATGAAGTCCCTGTGCCCCTCCCAGGCTGTCTCCTGGAACAGACATCCTATGGGTAGGCCTTGGAGTGGAGGTTCCTCTGTGCAAACTTGCTTGGGTGTTCTGGCCTGTCAGCACTGCTCCTCCCTGGGTTTGTCACCTTGAAAAGATTTATTCAATTAGTTGACCCTTAGGTTTTCAAAAGTTAAAGTTTATGTAATCTGTGGGCTTGTAAAGCAATATAAAATATTTCCAAAGAGGCAAGAAAGAGGTAAATTTCAGAAAAAAATAAAAGTTTCTTGTATTACATTGAATGTGTTAAAAATTCTTGTTTCCCTTGCTGCCTTCCCTGAGCGTGTGTAGTCATATTGTGAGATCTGTTCTTTTCTTTGGGATGGGGGGTTTTCAAATGGAATTCCAGGGCTTACACTTGAACAGCAAAAGTGTTAAGTATGATTACTTGTTCATAAAACAGTGTCTTGCCATGGAAATAGCAATTAATTAACATTATTTTCTGAAAGTAATAAATACTTGTGAATTTTCTTGTTGAACTAGAAAAATGCTTTACAACTTTCTTCCCTCCTTTCCATGTAAACTGTAGGTTGGTGTGAGTTTGCTGGATTCTTCAAACACTGGGTTGTGCCATTTACAAGATCACTGTGGTCCAAAGCAACGTGACTGAGAGCAGAGGCCTGGGGTCAGGGTCTCTAAGCTAAGCACCCTTTGAGTCTGCACAGGGAAGTACTTGAGGGCCCACACGTTCTTCCTGGGTGTCGTCCCTGCTCATACCCACCGCAGAAGGAGCCTGTTTGCTGAGAGACGCTACAGAGCCCTGGAAAGCTGTGAAGACACCTGCACAGGGGCTGGGGGTTGCTGTCCTTCCTGAGGTCGTCCCTGTGATCCCCTTGGGCCTGTGTCGACACGTAGGGTGATGTTTTGCACCCACAGTGCAGGTGCCCGCAGAGTGTAATTTGTGCACATTGAGAAAGTCTGTGAAAGTCAGGAGTTCTGAGTCTGGATTAGAGTTTATCAATTTAGGGTTCATTTGAGTCACAACATTAAACAGCATCCTGCCGACAGTCTCCTCACTTGTGAGAGTGGAAGCTGAGAGAGGGAGCCCTTCTCTTCCTCCACAGGCAGAGGAGGGTGTTTGAGCTCCCGGAGTCCATTCCTGTGGCTGCTCAGGTGTCCCCACCCTTCTGCACCAGGGACTGACCCACTCCAGGGTTTCTGTCTCTACCAGGGGAGTTTAGAATGTGTTTAAATTTCTGAATGTGGCTTTCCTTCTGTCCCTGGGAAGCAGGCTGCTTATCTGTGCTGATGCCAATATTTGTGTTTCTTTCCTTTGGATTCCTGTATCGCTTGAACAGTGCAGCCTTGTGCCTCTGGTTTCCCTTGGCTCTTGGTAATTTTATTTCCTGTATGAGAAATAACATTTTGAGTTTCTTGGGCTTAAAAATGTGAATTGATGGAGAGAGATAATGTCAGTAAGGCAAGAGAATTGTGGAACTAAATAGAATTTTTGTTCTTTTTAGGCTAGAGAATCTCAAGATGTGAAATGAATGTGTTGAAGTTTCCAGGTGCATTTATCATTTTTACATCAGTGTTTGCGTGTGCATGTCCCTGGATATCACTGAGATTTAAAAAGCTAAAGCAATGGAATTTCTATTTCAATTGATGTGAGGAAAACTAGTCAAACTAATTCTACTATGTTCAAGGACCTAAACCAAACCCCTATTGCATTATAATATGCCACTGATTCCAGAAAATACTGCCTGTGTGAGATACAGTTGAAAGACAAACTAGGATGCAGCTTGTCCTTTTAGTTAGCAAGAGATACGAAAATTTCATTTCATATGGTTACTCTTTTGTAACTGTTAGTGTGCTAAAGGAATCAAATCTTAGAATGATTTCTTATGTACAAAAGTTAAAATTAAAGAAAAACTATTAAATGGGAAAGCATGGTATATGTAAATTTCTCTGTTTATATTAGATAAATCTGTAACATAGAAAAGTCTAACCTCAGAACAGTTACTGCCAACATTTCTGGGTCCCCTCCAGCGCTGTTACTCCAGCCACCCCCAGTACACAGTTTTTTGTTTTTTTTAAAGCTTTTTATTTATTTAATTTTTCCCCCAAAGCTCCAGTAGATAGTTGTATGTCATAGTTGCACATGCTTCTAGTTGCTGTATGTGGGACGCCGCCTCAGCATGGCCGGAGAAGCGGTGCGTCGGTTGCCGCTCGGGATCTGAACCCAGGCCGCCAGTAGCAGAGCGGGCGCACTTAACAGCTAAGCCATGGGGCCGGCCCCCAGTACACAGTTTTCATCATTCTTGAGCTTCCTGTTGGCATTTCTTTATATAAAAACAAGGCATTGAGAATGCATATTTTTGTACACATGTTGGTCCTTGTAATGAGCGGTCAGACTCTGCACTTTATGATGTGTGCTGACAGCTTACGCCTCTCCTCTCCTTCTTCCCCTCGTGTCCACACCTGGACAAGCTGAGGAGAAAGTCCAGAGGCTCCCTTCTTGGGCTTTGGCTTTGGATTGAACCACACAAGCCCCTGTCTGTGTGCAGAACTCTTGCCCTGGTCTCATCCCTGGCAAAGATTTCTTGCTTTGACCAAACTTTAGTCAGGCTCCTGAACCTTCTCTTAGGCCTGTGTGTGCACTTCCTCGTAAAATCTAGTTTTAGCAAAAACCTTGCTAAGTCACTTTAACCAGAACCCCCACCCATATGTCTGATCACCCTCAAGATCGGCTCAGGTTCCTCCTCCTCCTCCACCATCCCTCAGGTGGTGTCTGATCACTCTGGCCTGTCTTTAGTAAGAATCCTGTTAGGTCAGGTTAGCCAGAGACCCCAACACTTGCTTTTTCTCTTAGTAATTTTCCATCCCCTTATCCCCACCATGCAGCCTGGCCTTGAATTCCCACTTGCCCATGCTGCTTTCAGAGTCGAGCCCAATCTCATTTCTCCTCTGCTTTGAATCCCATCACGGTGGTCTCTAAGTATCACAGTGGTTCTGAATAAAATATGCTTTACCATCTTTCACAAGTGTCATTGAATATTTTTTCTTTAAAACTTCCGACCACAATAAAAACCCAGGCCAGGCTCCTTTCCTTGCTTTCTCAAGCCATTTCAGAGCTGCTTGAGATTCTGGTCCTGCTCTCCTAGGAGACCTCTATTATGTGAGTCATAAGACTTTTCCTAACTTCTGTGTGTGTGTGGAGGGGGGCACACACCAGCATCAGTCTCTACATGGGAACCACAGCACTTGCCAGTGAGCAGTCATATTTTGAAAGGAATCTCTTTCTCTGAGCAGTAGGTCTCAAGAGTGGGCTCAAAATATTCAGTGAACCATGTTGCAATCAGATGTGCTGTCATCCAGGCTTTGTTGTTCCATTTGAGAGTTGACTTTAACTTAAAGTCACCAGATGCTTTACCCCTAACAAGAGAGTGAGCCTGTACAAAGGCCCGGAGGTGGATTGGAGGGCAAGAGGAGAGAATAGGATCAGGTAGAGGAACCAGAGTTCAGAGTATGAGACAGCAGCTGGAGAAGGGGTCAGAACAGTCGGTAACAGCACAGCAGCCAGGTCAAGGCCCCGCACACCACGTCTGGGTGTCAGGTCCTTCTCTGAATTGCAATCAGTGGGGGACCCCCACTTCTGGTTGGATGTCTGGCAGACCAGAAGGTAGTGTTTTACCACATCTGTCTGTCCACAGCTACCAGACCCTGGCCAGAGAGTGTGAAGCGCTGATGCAGAAGTACTTGCACCTGCTGCAGATCATGGAGACGGAGAAGACAGTGGCCAATCAGCTACGGCAGCAGATCGAGGATGGGGAGATCAATATTGAGCAGCTGAAGGCAGAGGTGACTGCTGGTTAGGGGTGCAGAGGAGGCTGGCCGGGGGACCCAAAGCACAGGCCAAACACCCCACACCCTGGACTCCTGAAGGATCAGAGGGGCACATGACTGGCAGGGGGACCAGCTTCCAGCCACAGCGAGGCCAGCCTCCAAACTTAAATTTAGTGATGCTGGCAGAGTGGGAAGTGCCTTAGTCAGATCTGAGTTCAGATCCTACCTCTGCCACTTGACAGTTGCAACCTGGAGTACGGCCTCCCATCCTCTGTGCCTCCATTTCTTCATCTATAAAACATCCTTTTTATACTTGCCTGACAAGCTTGTGAGGATTGAGTGAGGTTATTTATGGGCGAGTTTTTATTTACTCTGCTGATGACCACATTGACTAAGCATTCCCACATTACCAGCTGAAGAGTCCGGGGACACAGAGTTCCTGGTAGGTCGTCATAGTGTGTGCTCCTGGCTCAGTTCCAAGCAGTTGTTCCCTCTACATGTCATAAGAGCTCCTACAGGGGCTCACCGGACATCAGTCTGGAGGCCACACTGTTGCTAGGTTAAGCCTTCTAGAACTTTACTACTCAAAATGTGGTCCATGAAGCAAGAGCATGTTAGAAATGCAGAATCTCAGGCCCTGCCCAGAACTCCGGAATCAGAATCTGCACTTTCACAACATCCCAGTTGATTGCTATTTACATTAAAGCTTGGGAGGTGCTGGCTCTCTGTCCCTTAGATGCCCATCACCAGCTGTCTACCCCAGCACCGAATGATCTGATTTTCTCTCCCCCCACATCTCACCAGTGCTCACCAGATGTTCCGAGACTTTTGGCCACGTCACACGAGGACCGTGGACTCTGAGCTGAGGAAGGGAAAATGGAAACATAGATTCTAACCAGGGTCGGCTACATGATTTGCAGGGCCTGAGGCAAGCGAAAAATGCAAGGCCCTGGGTGGAGTCAGGGAAGTCAATCTCCCCTTCTCGCAGACCACCAACCCACCCATGGCAGACAGGCAATCCCCCAATTTCAACTTCCAACCTTCTCTAACCTCTGTGCCATTATACACTTGGTACCTACATGAGGGGTGGGCAAGATGCCCGTGCTGAGTCACCCTCCTAGTGCCCAGGCACTGTCTCCTCACCCTGCCCTGAGACACCATCGGGTGTGCACTGCACCCACCTATTCTGCACCTACCCCGAGGCCCCTGCAGAGGGTAGAGAGTGACTCACGGTGGGATGTGAGTCTTCCTGGCTGACTCAACCCATTTGCTCCCAGACAGAGGGTAGAGGAGGTCATGGGTTCTGGGGTGCCAGCATGTGTGGAACGAGCAGCTGAGAAACCATCCCAGGGAGGCAGCAGGAGGCAGGAACACATGAGGCGGAGGCTCCACTCCCCTGGGGTGTGCTCCATTGTTCCATCAGATGTTACTCATGCAACACAAATTCAAAAAGAGATGGTTAAGAACTTCAATGTTGCAACTGCAGAACTTGAAGCCCCAGGCATGGGGCCTTCTGAGCATAGGACCCCATCACACGCCCTTGAAGCCAGCTCTGCTTGGAATGTTCAAAGATCTGAAGTTGCCAATTCCACCTTATGGTACCGCTGCCAAGCTCTGAACTAATGGTCACATCAGCTTGGAACTTGAGGTTGAACAAAAGTTTCAGATTCCACATACCTCCTCTTTCCTGCACCAGGCACTGTCAGAGAAGCTTCCTTAGTCAGTCCCCTTAATTATCCTCATAGGATCGAACAAGGAAGCAGGCTCAGAGAACTCAAACGTCACCTGCCCAAGCTCACACAGTTGGGAGGTGGCAGAGTCAGGACTAGAAGCCAGGTCTGTGTGTCTACTTGCCAGTCTTCCCACTCTACTCATAGCCTCTTCTCACGTGGCTCCTGGGATGGGGGCTTGTTCTATGTCTAAACCATCTGGTTCATTCTGAGATCTATCCAAGCCCTACATATATCCCTGAAACCAAGCTGAGTCCTTGCTAGGGGCCAGGAAATAGGTCTAGGGAACGGGACCAGGTTAGTGGTTTCATGATCAAGGGTGTCATTCACTCACTCATTCACTAACTGCCTAAGATCAGCTGACCACAGCCTCATCCTCTTCCCCAGGCTCCTCTACCCCCGTCACTCAGGGCTCCAGCCAGTGATTCATGGTTATGAGCTGTGCACCTCTTGACCTTCGCACACGCTGGGGCTTCTGTTTGGAGTGCCCCTGTCACCCCCATGCTTCCCTGCCTGGTGGAATCCTACCAAGCTCAAATGCCTTCTCCTGGGAACTCTCATCCCAGAATGTGCTCCGTGCCCCCTGCTCCCATGGCTTTCCCACCCTCAGCACGTCACGTCAGAGCCAGCTCCTCAGGTCTCTGACCCCACGCAGTCTGGTGGGACCTCCATGAAGGCAGGGGTGTCGTTTACCACTCTGTCCCTTCTGCTTCTCACATAGTAGGTACTCTGTAAGGGCTTGATGAATGAATGGACATCAGGATCTGTGGTAGGCAGTAACGAGATGGAAGTTTCTACCCTTAAGGTCTGATTGCGGTAGAGTGTGATTGGCACCATAATAGAGTTTGTGGTGTGAACCCAGGTAAAAAGTGAGTCATTTTATGACCAAAGTGGGTATGAGTTCATGTCGCATATGGCCTTGAATGGTTTCGGGGGTTGATAGTCCAGAGAAGGGGTGGGTGCAAATGGCAGGGCCCTCTCTGGTGGTGGGGAGCACAAAACTGGTCAGTTTTGAGTGAAAGTGTGTGTGTGTGTGTGTGTGTTTGTCAGTATGGCAGCAGAGGCCTTTTTGGTGGGAATTTGGAACAATATTTCCAACTGAGTGCATTACTCTCCAGGGCAAATGATTTTTTTTAAAGAAGACTTTGAAAGATGAGCTTGGTAAAGCTTTCTGGCTGTAGTCTCTCTCTCTCTCTCTCTATCTCACTCTCCCTCACTCTCACACACACGCAGACACATACACATCCTGCAAGGCAGAGGGCACCTGTGTGCTCTGGAGGGGCTGCAGGGAGGTGAAACAGAGACCATTTCCCAGGAAGTAGACCATCAGGTAGGCAGAATGTGCTGAGGAGCCAAGTAAGTGATGGGTGACGCCCGTGACAAAGACAGAGTGTCTTAGAACTTCAGAGCTGGGAGGGATCTGAGAACTCAGAGGTCCACAGAAGAGGAAGGGACTTATCCAAGGTCACTGCCAGCGCTGGAATTCAGGCTTAACCTTGGGTCTCCTGGCTGTAGATCCTTGGCCTGTGCCTGCCCCACAACTTATTCCTTCCTTGCTGGGGAGACGGGCCAGTTAAAAGGTGCATGTTCAGGAACCACCTGGCTGGCCTCAAGCTCTAATGGTCCACCTGATAGCCAGAAAAATTCCTCAGGCCCCATCCCACATATTCCTGAGGATTTTCAGGGTCTTCCATTTTCCTGGCCATGTCTGGCTTCCAATTCTGCTCCCCTGACTTCTTGTATCACTTCCCACAGTGGCTGTCTTTAGTCAGTCTTGACTGCTGCTCACCCCCGTGTGGTCACTCCATGTGTCCGTCAGGTGGAGCTAGATTCTTCTGCAATTACAAACGTCCCCCAAGTCTAAGTGGCTTAAAACAGCAAAGATTGCTTTCTGTCTCACACTGTGTGTCCATTGTGGGTTCTGTTCCACAACATTCTCACCCAGAGTGAGTGACACAGGCTGACGGGGTGCCCACGATCAGGAAATTCACCAGTCCCATGGCAGGGGAAGCAACGTGGCAAATGGTGCCTGACAGCTCTGCTCACATTTCATTGGACAAAGCGAGACACATGACCACACCTGACATCAGGGACCTGGGCAGTACAGTCCTGCCCTGTCCCAGGAGGAGAACCAGTGTATCCATGAAAGCCCTAATGACACCTGACTAGCCCCTCCTTCAGTCCCCAAGCCCCACACTGGCCAAGTATGGACCAGACTTTCTGAAAGGCTTAGATACAGTAAAGGGGGTTTCCAGTACTGAAACAGAAAACAGCTTAAAGATGAATAGAAGATATTTTTGCCCTCCTGTCACTCAACATTTCCTGCTACAGGGATTTCTTGCTGATTTCCTCTCCTCACACTGGCATCTCTCCACATGCTCCCAACTGCCATTTTGTTGGTGGTGGGAGTGTTCATAATCCCTTTATCTGCCAAGACCCTCGCCATGCGTCCAGTGATGTGCTGGAGCTGGCCCATAGCAATTTGCAAGTCGGTTGTGAAATTTTCAAGAATCTTGCAAGCTTGCTATTTACCCTTTGGTAGCTTAAAATGGGCCAAGGTAGGAATGTTTATACCATGGAAATCGGCCAGTGCTACCAGTCAGAGATTTTCTTTCAGAGCTCGTCGTTAATCCTTTACCAATATACCCTTGTCTACACTTTTTTCAGGACCAGCTAAATACTTTGCTGGGCCCAGGACAAAATGGAAATGCAGGGCTCTTAAGAATTTCAAGGCAGCAACAACGGAGCTTTAAACCAGGCATTAGGCCCTTCTAAGCGGGCAGTTCACAGATCACACATCGAGGACACTGACCCTGTCTCTACTCACTCTATACTCTCTACCCCCGGAACTCTCACCCGCAGCCATCTCTCCCTAGAGGTAACGGGAGATCACACCCAAACAAGAGTCTGCACAAAGTTTATTGAGCAAAACTATCCAGCTCTGTCTCAGTCTCTTCTCTCCCATCTAAACAAGCCTCTTGAGCCTCATCTTTTGTAACCAAAAAGCTCCAAGGACCATCTAAAACAAAGGGAGTATCCTCCTCTGAGAAGAATCCTCCCCTCCTCTACAATCCTCAGTTTGGCACCATTTCATTGTTTTAATAGCTATTTTTCTCCCATTTATGATTGAAAGTAAGTTGGGATGGCTCAGGCAGCCGTAAAGGGCAGGGTAGGAGTTTAGAGATGGTCGTGGTATTTTACTGGCTTGGGAGCACTCAGAATCCTGGAAGGCTAACTCTGCAAGAACCTGCAGAGATCTTTAGTTCAGGGTTTAAGGTAAAACTCTAGCCATAGAGTCAGGTTTGCAAACCAACTTTGACATGGAGAGGGCCGCCTTGACCCCTCCCCAGACAGCCCCTCTGCAGGGCCCATTCTGTGCCTTGAGTCCTGCTTCCCATGTTACTCCTGCCATCCCGACCCCTGCTGCCCTGCACTCAACACCCTGCCGTGCTCTGCATCTTTGTTCACACCATCCCCTCAGCTCCATTTCCTTCCGTTCTATGACACACTAGTTGGGCTCCCTTATTTTATTTTGTGAGGAAGATCAGCCCTGAACTAACATCCATGCCAATCCTTCTCTTTTTGCTGAGGAAGACTGGCCCTGGCTAATATCTGTGCCCATTTTCCTCCACTTTTATATGGGATGCCACCACAACATAGCCTGACAGGCGGTGCATTGGTGCAGGCCCGGGATCCAAACCCGGGCCGCCAGCAGTGGAGCGCATGCACTTAACCGCTACACCACGGGCCCAGCCCAATTGGGCTCCTTTTGTCTTGCAAAACCTCAGGGTAGAGCTTGTGGCTTCCATGGTGAGACCCTCCCACTGCAGTAGGGGTACACCTCTGTTCTGGCCTCACTTTTTTGGAGTATAAGTTACCTCTGTGGGTATCTGACCCCCTTCTTAGGCTGGAAGCTCCTCCATGGGAGGGATCTGACATCCACCTCCGGCGGTGTCTCACTCGTGCCCAGCATGCTGCCCACCACAGAGACTCCATCAGGACATGCTGACAGGATTGGCACAAAGGGAGACAGAGATGGGCATCTCTTAGGCTTGCAAGAGGCCAGAGAGAATCAATAATAAAGGAGAGAGAACCGAGTTTGTGTGGCAGCTGTTTGAAAAGCAAGAAGTACAGAGATCTTTAGCAAAACCTTGACTGCTAACAAACAAGGAAAAACCCTGAACTAATTCCTCCATCAATGACTGCACTGACTAAATGCATTCTGGATTAAAGACACTGTCTCCAGAGAGGGGACTGAGGTGTGGCAGGAGCCAATGAGCAGTGCTGCTAAGGGGTGTGGCAAATAAGGGTTTGCCTCTGATGGGCCAAGAAGGCCAGACTGTGGGGTGGCAAGTGGGCAGGGCTCAGCTGAGACGCCAGACATTGAGTCAGGTTGGGCAGCCAGAGCTGGACTCTAACTGGCGAGTTGGGATAACAAGCCAAAGTCCCAACTCTCCATGGCCATCATTGACAAGGGTCAACTGTGCAGGCCTTGGACGTCAGCCAAGCTAATGCGGATCCAAAGCAAATGCATTCCCAGAAGGGACCTGCAGAATAAGAGCAAGGCAGCCTCTGCGATCTCAGTGGGGATGGGGCTCCTGCCGCCATCCTGACACTGGCTGGTAGCAGGGGTGGGCCGTTGCCCAAGGCTTCTACAGGGTCCCAGGCTCACAGCTCTCCAAGGCTTTGCCCACCCAGCCCAATGTTTAAATCAGTCTCCCAGACTGCCTGTGTTGCCTGCGCTGGGAGCAGAGTGCCTGACCTGACTGCATCTGGTTTTTGCTCTGGTCCTTGGGGAGTAGATGTCCTGTAGATGTCTCTGAGAAGAGCACCATCAGTTTTACATACAGACTACTGTTACACACACACACACCTCACCGTCCTAAAGAGAAAGGGATACCACGTGCAAATCCTAAAACTGGCCAAGCGAACAGACTGGCACGGAGGTGATGACATCAGGGCAGTGAGGATGTTGACTGGGCATCCACGTTTCTCTGAGCTCTCCACGAGCCTGTGTGTGTGAGTCCCTTAGCTCTTTAGAGTTCAGATCCAAGAACAGCCACTATTTCATGTTCCAAGGTTCTCAGAGAATTGAAAAGATAGAAAAGCCTGTATTGGCACTGAGTATTTCTCCATTGGATATTTTCAGGCACTCTTCAATCACAGGCCAGGGTAGTTTTAGCAACCTGGAAGGGGAGAGCATGTAACTGTCCCATTTTGCTTTCAAAGTGCTCCATTTGCTCAATTGTCAGAGCCCATTCTTCCTGCAATTCAGCAAGTGGCCTTGAGGGAACAAAGCCAAGTGCCCTGAAAAGGGAGCAGAGCTGGGTCTGTGGTATGTTTGTGGTTTCCTGAGCTACTATCTTTGGAGGTGTGCTACACAGCTCAGATATGTCTCTGCACCCACTGAGCACCTTCCACCCCCTGCTCTTATTGTACTGAGCGAGTGAGAACCCAAGATGAGAGTTTGCCCTCAGGGCACAAACTGTTGGGAGAGGGGACAGTCCCCTGTGACAGCTCCCTGAGGAGGACAACACCAGGGGCCTCCAACAGCCAAAGTGCTTTGTCATCACAGAGGGAGGGAGCAGAGAGCACACGTGGAGAATGGGACAAGGGAGGGGCATCTGATGTGGCAGAGAAAGACAGAGACCACTGCAGGGAGCAGGGACAGGCTCCTAGGTTGGGGCTGCCCTGACTCCTGGGAGGATCACTCTTCCTCTCTGGGCCTCAGTTTTCCTGTCCACAAATGGAGTGCAAGACAGAGTCCCTTTGGCTTCCCCTCTGTCATTCAGCTCAAACCCCAGTCACATTGGGGTGGGAGGTCCCCAGGTCTCCAGGGTGGTAGGAGCCAGGAGTGACGAACAGGGGCAGAGAAGGAACAGTTGGGAGGAGAGGGAAGTAGCAGGAAGTAGCAGAAATCTCTCTGGCTTCCTTACACCTCATCCTGGGACAGGAGACTCGGGCTGTGTTCTGGAGCTGGCTGGCTGGGGAGCATGGGCGTGGAAGAGGGTGCTGGGAGGGGAGCCATGGAAAATGTGGCTGCCAGGGGTGCTCAGAGGCCCATTGCCCAGCCTGTTGCTAAGCTGACAGTGAGAAGGCATGTTCTCCAGGGCACTTTAGGTTTTGACAGAGCAGGTGTTTGGGAGAGTCTGGGTGTTTTTGCTTTTCTAAGTTGTCCCCCAAAAGGGGGTGGTGGAGAGCTAGCATTTACTGAGCTCCTCCTCTGCACCAGACCCTCAAATTGTCCCATTATTTGCAGAGGTGACTTCATTTCACTTCATATTTTATAGGAAAGACCTGAGGTTCAGAATATGTTAGTCATCTTGCTGGAGGTCACGCAGCTGAGAAGCAATATAAGGCAGATTTGAGCCTGCTCTGTGTGTCTCACACTTGAGCTCTTTTCACATCGTCAGTGGCATTTCCTCTGAATTCTCCAAAGCCCTGAGTTCCTCTAAGATCCCTCAGAGTCACCCCAGCAGGTGGGCACTGAGGTTGCCAGGAAGGCTGGCAGCGAGAGCAGCTCCCGTCCTCTGCCAGCTTCTGGCGCGTGTGACCCATGTTTAGAAAAGCCTGTGTTTGGTTTAGTGCTCTGCTGTCACCATCATGAAAGTTTGTCATTTAACAAGGGGTCCTGCGTATTTGCTCTGCACTGGGCCCTACAAGTTACATAGTCCATCCCGCTGATGGGGTTTTCACATATGGTTTCACTTAAGACTTTTGCTGCTAGAGTCTCACTGGTGGTGGCAGCCCCTGCCCTCTTCTTGGACCCCTCAGCTCTGCTGGACTTGGGCGGGGCCTTGGAGGGGCAGGAATTCCATGGCCGGAGCTTACCCTGTGGATCCTCTGTCAGTGAGGCCAAGGTGGGTTTGCACCAGATCTTTACCAAGGCCCAAAGGCCTGCATCTCCAGCTGGCCCACTGGGGTCTGGGATGAGCAGGCAGCCCTGGCAGATGTCCCCAGCCCCTTCTGCCCCCACCTACACCTGAGAAGTCCCTCTCCAGGGCCCACTCCTCCAGGCTGGTGGCACTTTCATCCTCCCCGAGTGTAACAGTGGCCCCTTAAAAACCTGCAGAATCCCTCAGACGGAGCAGAAAAGGAAAGACAAGTTGGCCAAAGCTGTTTCTCTAGGATGAAGCGATACATTTTTAGTTTCTTATCTACTTTACCCTTTTAAAAATAATGTATACGAACCCATTTGAGAAAATTTGACAATCTAGAGAAGCAGAAAATGTTGAAAACTATATCAACCATACTTCTACTTCCCAAAGATAACCACTGTAAACACTGTTTCTTCAATTTTTTTTCTATGCACCGATCTTGAGTTTTTTCCCCCTTTTATTTACATAATGTCATACATATGAATATTGAATTTGAATCTTTTTTTTGAAATTCATTTGTTTTTTTTTTGGTGAGGAAGATCAGCCCTGAGCTAACATTCATGCTAATCCTCCTCTTTTTGCTGAGGAAGACCAGATCTGAGCTAACATCTATTGCCAATCCTCCTCCTTTATTGTTTTTCCCCCAAAGCCCCAGTAGACAGTAGTATGTCATAGTTGCACATCCTTCTAGTTGCTGTATGTGGGACGCAGCCTCAGCATGGCCAGAGAAGCGGTGCGTCGGTGCGCACCCAGGATTCGAACCCAGGCCCCCAGTAGCAGAGCGTGCGCATTTAACGGCTAAGCCACGGGGCCGGCCCCTGAATTTGAATCTTGATGTGTTTTTTTTACTTAACGTTTTATCACAAGTGTTTTCTCATGCTGAAAGTATGCTTTTTGATGGCTGTATGATGCTCCAGTACCTGTGAGCATGCCATCATCCATGCAGCCATCTCCCATAATTGCCTCTTAACATTGTTGCAATTTTTTGTTTCTAGAAACACTCATCTCTGCATCTGAAGTGTTTATATGAGAGAGCATCTCCTTGGCACAGGTTTGCAAATGTAGAATGACTGAAACAAAAGGTAGAAGCACGGTCAAGTCTCCCACTCCGTCCACCCTGCGTCACTGCTATCCAAGCTGGCTGCACCACCTGACGGCCCCGAGGGTTGCACAGCAGGACTCCTGCATCACGCCTCTCCCACACTGAGTGTGACCCTTTTGTTGTTCACTTTCCTAAGTCAGAGAGCCCCGATTTTCCTCAAGATCATAATGAGAATAGGCCCTAGAAAGATGAAGTCTGCACTTCCTGTAGAGGCGTGGTTGAAGGTGCTGTTCCGTGGGTAGTGGAATGCCCTGTGTAACAGTAAGAGCTCCCACTTAGTTTATTGCAAAGGAGGCATGTTTTTCTTTTTTAATGGAGTTTATAAGCAGAGGTTTCAGTGGGTCCATCCCTGCCAATCAAGTACTGAAGGGCAAGTTTGGGGAGATTGGCTGCGCTTTTGGGGCCTGGAAGCCAGGGTATTGTGTATCCAGGAGGTTGAGACAGAGCAGACCAACAGCAGACCCACCTTGCTGAACCTGGGGAGGTGTGGAAGGACAGGGACACATGGATAAAGGGACAGACAGCTGAAGGGACGTGACTTGGGAGGGCATATCATGTGCGGGGAAGCCCTGGAATGGGGTAGTCAGGAGACCTGGTTGCAGGCCAGCTACTGACTCACCATATTACCTCGAATGGGTCACTTCTGTCAGTGGTGGGGCACTCTGGGAAGGAGACCTCTTGGGGGAGCCAGGGCCAAGGGGGATGTGGAGCTGCAATTCAGTTACCACAGAGGCCTCAGCCGACCGCTCAAAGCTCCGCAGCTGGGTGGCGGGTCAGACCCTTTAGGCAGTGGGGCACACCACAGAACCCATGACAGCCCTCGCAGACCTTCAAATACACAGGTGTCAGATTAGACGGGGCCCCATCTCTATAAAGATCTGTGACTCTGATGTGGTCCTGATACCTGTGGCCACCTATCTGGCCATGGATAGGGCAGTGGTGCCAAAGTCATCCCCAAAAGCAAGGGTGTCTCTGGGTGGGAGGTCTGAGCCTGGCCCTGATCTCTGTGGGTGGGGCTGAGTGACCGAGGGCTTGTGGGCATCTCCCAGAGCAGACCTGTTGGACATCCTGCTGCCCATGGTCAATTTCTATCAGGAGTTGGTCTCCAGCCACCAGTACAGCCTGCAGATCCTGGCCCACTGCCAGCAGAACAGTGACTTTGACAAGCTGTGGAAGCACTATGAGGCCAAACTGACTGCAAGGAGAGGGAGCTGGAGACCTTCCTCACTGACCCCATGTTCCATCTGGCACCTAGCCCTGTCCTTGAGGGCACATGCTTGGGGAGCCCACTCAGGGGGCCATGGCAGTGAGGGCCCAAGCTGGGAGGAAGCCACACCTGGGGGCACCAGGGGGCCATGGCCGGAAGGGGCCAGGCCCTAACAGGCCCCAGCTCTGGGCTGCCTGGAGAATGGAGTTAGAGCCAGCCCCTAACCCAGTGGACAGAAGGCATGTCCAGCTCCGCAAAGCAGGCAGTGTGGGAAGGTGAGGGGGAGCTCCGGGTCCTGAGCCCACTTCCAGGCCCTTCCTCCTGCTGGCTTAGAGCCTCAAGATCTGGGATCTTGCCCCAGACAAGACCTTGGAAGAGGCGCCACGTTAGAGTCTGAGATCAGAAGTGCTGTGGGTGT
Source organism: Ceratotherium simum simum (assembly GCF_057802395.1). Classification (NCBI taxonomy): domain Eukaryota; kingdom Metazoa; phylum Chordata; class Mammalia; order Perissodactyla; family Rhinocerotidae; genus Ceratotherium; species Ceratotherium simum. The sequence continues at coordinate 5,102,965 of NW_028261259.1, forward strand.
CCATCCTCAGCACTGCTCATGGGAGTGCTGGGAGCTGAGAGAACCATTCTCCATCTGCTTTGTCTCTCTCTCTCCCTCACTACATTGCTGGTCTCACTCTGACTTGCTTCATCACTGTCTCTCTCCTTCCCCATCCTTGCCTCTGTCCCTCTCCCACTGCATCTCCCTGCTGCAGATTCCCAGGCACATTCTGACACTGCATGAGCTCCTGGCCCACTTTTCACGAGCACATCGAGCCAACAGCCTGGACAATGCCAGGGCTAAACTGGAGGAGATGTCTGGCTGAGCCCGCCTCCCGGTGGCCCAGGCAGTGGAAAGGCCAAGGCTGATGATGCTCCCCAGCAGGGGTTTGCTGAGTCCCAGAAGGTAAAAGCTCATGTTCAGGTTAGGATCCCAAGTGGTGAGGGTTGGGGTACCCCCAGCTTGCCGCACCTGCAAGCAGGGCCCCCGGAACAATCTTAGGAGTTCACAGCTGAAGACAAGGGGGCACTTGGTGGGATGGTGTGGGTGGTATACTGTCCGTGGCACAGATGGGGTTGGGGAAGGGCCCTGGGCACTCACGTGGGGCCACCTGCCAGGATGGGGATCTGCCCAGGGACTCGTATGCGCTCTGCCAACTTCCTCTGTTCTCCAGTGTCAGTGTGTCACAATCTGTGGTTTAGGAGCCCCAGAGGGGGTCCTGGGTGACAGGCCTTCATGTGCCCAAGGCTGCAGTTAACAGCAGGCAGTGTCATGGGTGGAGAACCCCATCACTTATCCAGCGTCAGTGGCCCCAGCCCTCTCGTCAAGGCCCCTCCGCTGCCCCTCTTTCAGTCACCAAAGTTCAGGGGCAACATTCTTCTGCTGGGACAGAAGCAGAGGGACCAGGGAGGAGACACCTACAACAGCCCAGGCAGCAGTTGACAGTGGCCTGCACCAGGTGGTGGCAGTGGAGGTGAGGAGGAGATTCAGATTCTGGGTGTGTTTTGAAGATGGAACCATCAGGAGTTTCTGATGCATTAGATGGGGGGAGAGAGAAGACAGGAGTCAAGGGCGATTCCAGGGTTTTTGGCTGAGCAAGCAGGTTGGAGTGGCTGCCAACCGGGATGGAGAAAGGTGCAGGAGGGCCAGGTGTGAAGGGGGAGTCTTTCTTGCTTCACTGGATCTTTACTGGGAGCATGTTGAGCTTGAGATGGACAACAGTGCTGGAGAGGACAAGAAGGGAGGAGGGTGTTTGAGTCTGGAGTGTAAGGGAGGGAGCCATTAGGGAGCCATCAGCTTGGAGATGGTATTTAAAGTCACAAGACAGGTGAGATCACCAGGGGAGTGAGTTTAGGCAGGATCGAGATGCGCACCAAGAGCTGAGCCCTGGGGTCTCCACCTTATGGAGGCCAAGAGACGATGAGCAGCCTTGTACTCAGTGATGGGCTGCCAGAAGCTGCAAAGGAGGGTCGGTCTGCAGCATGTGAGGTCCAATCCCCTGCCCTGCCAACCACTGAGTGCCCTAAATGTCTTCCCGAGTCCAGCAAAAGGCAGCCAGTAGGGCCACGGCTCCCAGCTGGGCAGAGAGACGACCAGGCTGGACCAGGGCAGTTCACAGGCCCAAGAGTGGAGGTTCATTCAGGGAGCAGATGTAATCAGAGCGTGATTCCAGACTAACTAAAACCATTGTGGGGTGGGGACCCCAGTTCTCTTGTGCCCCAAGGAGCCAAATCCTGCACACTTCCCCAAGGAGAAGACTTGGGCCTCCAACGATGCTCCTCGTCACTGCAGGATGCCCTGTCCCGGTGCCGGCAGGGGTGAGGAAGGTGCATGGGTGCCAAGGCATTTGTCCCAAGACCCTGATCCCCTTTCCCGAAGCCTACTCATCCGTTGTCCCACCTGATCACCTGCACCTGGCCTGAACACAGCCCTAGTGGCACAGAAGAGGGTTTTCCTGTCGCCCTGACAGCAGCCCTTTCATCCTCTTTTCTCCTTCCATTGGGGGACTGAGGAAGGCTCCCAGTCCGGCAGGAAGCCATCAAATAATCTATCCTCCCTGGCTGTGCTCAGAAACACTCCTCCCCTGGGGCTGACTCTCTCCTACCTCTGGTCTTTGTCCCGCTTTTTCTCCTGAACCTCATCTCTTGGGCTTACTGTAACCCAGGTCGTCACTTCCAGTTGCCCCAGGAGCCTGTGGCCCTGGGAACTCCTCCTCAGCTGCGTGGACAGTGTGGCTCTCAGCACAAACTCCAGCCAGGACTGGCTGTAGTCCTGAGCAGCTGCAGTTGGCACTTGTTTAAGAGTGAAACTAGTGTTGCTACTCTGGAATCGCCCCCTTGATTTTAGCAAATACAGCCCTCCTCAGCAAAATCCCCACCCTCTTCAAAAGAAATGGTTCTGCTTACCTTTGCTAACCTCCAAAAATGAGTCCATATCCAGTGAACTAGCATATCCTTGAAAGATGCCTCCCTAGAACAGGGCTAGGGCCTGGGCTGCTGAGAAGAGCATTGCTGGGAGGGAGGTACTGAGGTTCCTAAGGAAGAGACCCCATCTACATGCCCCAGTCTGATAATCAGAAAACAAAGGATAATAATATTTTTATAATAACATCTTTGCAACCAGTGATAACAGCAACAGTCATCACGGCCCTTTACTCAAGCACCTGTCGTGTGCTGGGCCTGAGGTCAGCACGTGAAGTGCGTTCTCTTCCATCATCACTCTGACCTTCTACAGGTGAGCAAACTGAGGGTCAGAGGGGCCCAGTAATTTGCTCATCACGCTGAGTTCGTTAATCACCGATCCAACTCCACCAGTGTCATCTCTCATTGCTGGGCGGGTTAAATGGGACAGTGTCTACGAGAGAACTTCGAAAGCCATGCATATTAACCAGCCCTCTTGGTGATCTGGTCGTGGTTGTAGAATTTGAGGCATCAGCAGACAAATAAGAGGTTTTGTGCTTTTCTTGGAGCAGGTGGGGAAACTTTTTCCAGACACTCTGCCCTCCAAAATTACTAACTTCCTAAGACTCCTGAAAACCCACCAAGGCTCTTAGCAAAGTTGGCAACTCACACCCCTCTTTTTCCACCAATACTATTTTTCAAAAGCTGTTAAATGGCTCCACCTCCTGGAGAGGAGGGGTTTGCGGCAGTCAGAACAGGACAAATAGGAGAGTTGTCCATACTCTCAGATGAAGGGGAAAGTTGTGTCCTGCTCTCCTCTAGATGTGCTGGAGCCTACATGTGTCAGTCATTCCATGAGCCAGTGGGATTGCCAGATGCTCCAAAACTAAGCCATTCCAGGGCCCAAACATTAAGGAAGAACTGTATAAAGTGCATTGGGGGAAGGGTGGAGATAGCCACTGCAAAGGCCCTGAGGCAGGATAGGCGGGTGGAGTTCTATGGATGGAGATAAGGCCAGTAGTGGTGCGTGGGGCAGAGTAATGAAGAAAGGTTGTTTCCTGTACTCCCGTCCTCCTCCCAGTTTTGCCATCTCTGTTCCACGTGGTTCAGACTTTTAGATTAGACCTGCTTTCTACCTATTAATCTCCATTTCTTTTTCTCTGAAATAAGAACACCTGTCTCCTTGGGCTGTCAGAAGGATGATGTGAGGTCATGTCCATAGAGTGCCCAGCCCAGCAGGTATTCAATATGCATGCTCTCTCCCCCTTCGTGACAACAGGCTCCACCTGAGCATCCTGGGTGCCAGGCCTTCTTCCTAGGTCTGGCCAGAGGCCTGACATTCCCTTCTCCCTGAGAGGTGGGGGCAGCCTGTCTCTGGCTTATTTTCTGTCCCACAGGATAATGAACAATGAAGTAAACGAGACAGAGAACATCCAGGAAAACATAGCCATGGAGTGCATGATCCTCAAAGGCTGTGAGACCCTCCTGGACACCAGCCAGAATTTTGTGAGATGGGGCATGACACCCTGCCACCCCCAATCTCAAGGTAGGCCCCAGCAGTGGTGGCATTCGGGGACACCACCAGTTGGTTTGGCTGCCATGTGCCGAAACCTGCCAGTGTGATTGCGGAGTATTCCAGGGCTGCTGGAGGAATGTGACAGCTGTATGTAGATGTCGGTATCTGCACACATGGATGCAGATATTACTGGTTTTCACAGTTCCTTTCTCTCCAGATGTACACATGACTCTTCCCAGATGCCCTTGATGTGTCTGTGGATGTCATAGTAAACACTGACATGTCCTTTTAGGGAGAGAGGAGTGGAGGATGAAGACAGATACTGATTGGCCCCGTGAATCACAAGCATGTTCAGCATCCGAGGGGAAGTCGTGTGGGTCAGTCCCTCTCTCCTTTGCTCATCATCCTTGGTCCCTTGTGGGAGGCCATGATCACAGCAGTTCTCATGGGTAGGAGGTTTCCTTCACCCTCAGCCTCCACTCACCTTGGGAGCAGTGTTTGAGACACATAGCCCTGTGAGGGGGCAGCTAGAGGCTGTGACTGAGGGGACTGACTTCCAACTCGGAGACGTTAGAGCTGCCAGGCGTCTGAGGGTCACCTCTTCAGAGTCCACTTGCTGTGGGGACCTCAGCTTCTGCTTACATGCCCCCGAGGTGGCCTCCACCTCATACGGGCCTCCTGAGATCCTTCTATCCAGCCCCGGGCCTCTCTGAGCAGACGAAAAGCTCGCCAGCATCTCCTGCGGCCTGTGCAGCTGTCTTTGGCCCCTGCTGCTCTTGGCAAGTGTATTGTTGACTTGGGGATCTGTCCTGAGCCCCTCTGTGTAGCCCCTTGTGCATTTTCCCTAGGCTGACCCTCTGACCTTCTGAGCCCAGAGCCAGCCTCCCTGTGTCTTGGCTCTCCCTGAGCTGCTTTGGGCCCAAGCTGGAAGTGGGCCAAGGAATGACCTCTCCTGTGGTGGGCAGTGTCACCACAGTCCAGTAATCTGCTCCATTGCCCTGAGCCTAAGCATTTCCTCCACTCCTGAGGGGCTAGGCTGGACGTGGAGACCAGACAAGGGGGCCCAGCAAGGTTCCCAGCAGTGATAGATGTGGGCAGAAGGCAGAGTGGTGGCCCAGAGCATGCCTGGGAAGATGGAGCAACAGGGAGGGCTTCCCGAAGAGGCATCACTGGAGTTTAGTCTTGAAGGATAAGTAGTAGTGCACAGGGTGGATGGGGTGAAGGAAAGGCCTTCCAGGCCAAGGAACAGCACTCGGGAGCCACAAGTAACTTGCCCTGAAACAAGATTGGGTGCAGAGAGGGGAGGGGATGGGAAGGAAGGAGAAGTGCTGGAGCAGCCTGCTGGCGGGTCTTGAAGGCCTGAGTCCCGAAGACAGTGAGATGCTGCTGAAGTAAGTGGGGAGAGGAGGCCTGGAGCACATCTTAGGGGAGCAGTGACAGCAAATGGGTTCATCGCAGTCCCCTGCTCTGCTCTGGAGTGCCTTCCGTGTGCACCTTGTTGAGGACTGGAGGCTCTCTGGGCTATGCAGCCAAGCATGTCGTGCCTGATGAGTGATGTCTGCTGCAGCTGTGTGTGGCAGCAGGTGCCTTGTGTCTCTTTCTCATCCCTCTGGGCCAGAGCCAGCTCCATACTTGTCCAGCCTCCTGCCTCCTCCAGACCCAGCCCTAAAGAGGTACAGCCTTTTAGATACAGGCTACAACATTCCTTAGAGAGGGAGTACAAACAGTACCCTAGTTGGCCTAAATTCAGCCACCAATTAAGAAAGGTTTCAGGTTCGATAATATACTTATATTAATTTCAATCACAGAAACAAACTCCTAATCTAATACTGCATTAATCTATTAATTCATAGAAGTAGTACTGTTACTATGAGGAATAAGATTTCTCCTTGCATAATCTTATATCAGAACAGATAATCACCGAAAGTTAACAATAAAATAAATTCAACCCAATAATTATTTATTACATTAATTGTTAACCCAACACAGGTAGGCATTGAAGGAAAGCTTTAAAAAAGTAAAAGAAACTCTGCAAACACAGCCCCCATCTGTTTAGCAAAAGCATCTCCTTTGGCATTTCTGGTGTTACAGGCACTGCTTGCCCAGTGACATGGTGTAAAGGCCGCAGTGACTGGACCTTGCAAAGGCAACATTATCATTTGTTGTCTAAATGAGCACTGTATGAATGGCCTCTAGAGGGTTTTACTCTCTCTTAGTTTTAATCAGTGAAATTGACCTTTCTCTGAAGAGGCAGCAATGACAAAATAAGACAAGAAGACCCTATGGAGCTTCAATTAATTAAGAAAAAAACAAAGGTAAGCCAAATCAAGGGATAACAAAACTTAAATGGACTAACAATTTTGGTTGGGGTGACATCAGAGAAGAAAATAACCTGAGTCGTTAAAATCTAGACCAGCTAGTCAAAATATTTTATCACTTATTGATCCAAAATATTGATCTACTGAAAAAGTTACCCTCGGGATAACAGCACAATCCTATTCTAGAGTCCATATCCACAATAGGGTATATAACTGATGTTGGATCCGGAAATCCCAGTGGTGTAGCCGCCGTTAATGCCTCATTTGTTCAACGATTTAAGCCCTACGTGATCCGAGTTAGGACCAGAGTAATCCAGTCGGTTTCTATCTATTCCGTGCTTCTCCCAGTATGAAAGGGCAAGAGAAACAAGGCATACTTTACAAAAGCACATTCAAACTAATGAATGGTATAATCTTAATATAACAAATATATGTATATAGCCCTGCCTATGAACAGGGTTTGTTAAGGTGGCTGATTAATTGCATAAAACATAAACCTTTATAGCCAGAGGTTCAGTTTTTCTCCCTAACAGCATGTTCATAATCAATCTTCTTTTATTAGTTGTCCCCAATCTACTTTCCATAACATTCCTTACACTAATTGAATGAAAAGTATTAGGTTATATATGACTCCGTAAAGGACCACACACCATTGGCCCCATGAGATGAGGAGACACCAGTATTTACATCAGTGTCACAAGGCCATCAGCTGGAGTTCACATTGGAAAACGTGCCCGGAAAGACACCCTACAAAGGAACCACTAGCACACAGCTGAACAAGTAATGTGGACTTTTGTCGATGACCATGTGAAAATGTACCCGGGAAGACACCCTACAAAGGACCCACTAGCACACAACTGGACAAGTCATTTGGACTTTTGTCAATGACCAACTATTTAAAATGGTAGGATAAGGATGCAGGAGTCTAAAATGTTCATGGAAATGCTGAAGGGACAATTCAGAAACAAGGAATAATCGACAAGGTAAACCAACTCCAATAGATTTATAATTGCTTACATGTACACAGTAAGAGTTTTTGCTGAATAATTAAGTATTCGTGTATTTGTCTTGATGAAAACATGAAACTTTATGTTGAATAAAAATGGGCCATTTTCCTGTATTTGTACATTACTACTCATCATTTAGTCAATTTCTATAGTTAATGGCATTATAAACATAATCACAGAGGCATGCATCCATCAGAAAAATAGCTGTGAGTTAATCTGGAAATTGTAGGGCCAAAAATAATGTTTTCAATATTCTCTATTAGAAAATGTATATACATAACAAGGATGAGAGAAAACTCTGATTAAAGGAGATTAAAATGTAATCTAGGGGCTGGCCCCGTGGCTTAGCGGTTAAGTGCGCATACTCCGCTACTGGCGGCCTGGGTTGGGATCCCGGGCGTGCACCGACGCATCGCTTCTCCAGCCATGCTGAGGCCGAGTCCCACATACAGCAACTAGAAGGATGTGCAACTAAGACGTACAACTATCTACTGGGGCTTTGGGGGAAAAAAAGGAGGAGGATTAGCAATAGATGTTAGTGCAGAGCCAGTCTTCCTCAGCAAAAAGAGGAGGATTAACATGGATGTTAGCTCAGGGCTGACCTTCCTCACAGAAAAATAAATAAATAAAAATAAAAATAAAAAAAATAAAATGAAATCTAATCTTAAAAGAGTAAAAAGGGCGTTAGTCCTGGGAGACTGGGGATAGGCAGTAAAATTTCACAGAATTCTGAGACTGGCAATGGGCCATTCCCTACTTTCATTTTTATATTGTCCTTGCCAAGGGAATTTTGCCACCAAGAACAGAGAGATGGAGGGGAAAGAGGACATGGAAGGATATTGCAGACATGGGAAGGGTTCCATTTTCAGGACAACTTAGATCAGCCGGTTGTCCATATTCTAGATCATGTAACCACAAAGAATTTCCCCTGGCAGATGCCTTCTGTAGCTCTTCCTTCCCAATTTCCACTCATGGCGCTTGGTGAGATCATCCTAAATGAGATCAGGCTGGGAGACATCCTAAATGAGCTCAGGCTGGGAGAAGGACAGAACTGCCTGGAGGAAAGTCCATCTTATAAATTGACCCTGCGCTGGAGCTGGCTGGGCAGAGAACAGGAGATGCATGGTGGATACCGGCCCCTCTTCAGTCCAGGGACTTTTCTGTATTGCCCAAAGCACTGGCTTTAACACTAAGGTTCACTGAAGGCTAATGGAATGAGGTGTGAGACTAAGGTGTCGATAAAGCACTTGTTGCAACATGTTTTCATGTGTATCAATAGGCGCATAGCTAGGGAGAAAGGCTGTAACGTCTTTATGATCCTTAAGGGAAATTTGACTCACACCAACTTAGGAATCGTCGGCAATAACGTGTCATGAAGAAGAAGGATCGTTGATCTAAATGAACTTATTCACACACTCAGTGGCCTAGTCAGTATGGGACGCTGTAACATAAATACCATAAACTGGGTTCTTTATTTATATTTTTGCTGAGGAAGAATCACCATGAGCTAACATCCATGCCAGTCTTCATCTATTTCGTATGTGGGTCACCCCCACAGCATTGCTGCTGATGAGTGGTGTAGGTTTGTGTCCAGGAACCGAATCCAGGCTACCGAAGAGTAACTCACTGAACTTAACCACTAAGTGGTGGGGCAGGCCCCTAGACTGGGCACTTTTGGGATTTTTTGTGTGTGTATGTGAGGAAGATCAGCCCTGAGCTAAGATCCGATGCCAATCCTCCTCATTTTTGCTGAGGAAGATTGGCCCTGGGCTATCATCTGTGCCCATCTTCCTCTACTTTTTATATGGGATGTCGCCACAGCATGGCTCGACAAGCGGTGCGTCAGTGTACACCCAGGATCGGATCCTGCAAACCCTCGGGCTGCTGAAGTGGAGCACACACACTTAGCCACTGCGCCACTGGGCCGTCCTTAGACTGGGCAATTTTAACTACAGAAATGCATCCCTTACAGTTCTGAAGACTGGGATGTTCAAGATCTAGGTTCCAGCTGATTTGTTTTTGGTGACAACTGTCTTCCTGTTTTGCAGAAGGACAGCTTCTTTCTCTACCCTCATCTGGCAGAGAGAGCTCTGGCCATCCATATCCTCCTAAGGGCACTAAACCCATCATGGGGGCTTCACACTCATGGCCTCACCTAAAATAATTAACTCCCAAAGGCCCCGCTTCCAAATACCATCACGTCGGGTATTAGGATTTTAATGTATGAAATTGGGTTACATAGACATTCGGTCCATAGCATTCATGAAACCAACAGTTAACAAATATTTATAGACATCATACAGCCCCAACTGAAGAATGTTCTGGAGATCATGTGGCAAATGATACAATGTCCTTCCCTTCACAGAGTCTTCTTGTGGAGGCAATAAAAATTAACAGGCAAACAAAACTTGTGACATTAAAAAGCTAACATAGATCAGTTATGACCGATTATACTTACTATTGTCTTCTGGTAACACAAGTCTGATTATCAGAGTCCAGATTAAGCAAATTCCCCCGGGTGAGTGCATGTCTGGCAATCCCACCTAAAAAGGCTCTCTTCCCTTTGTGAAATTTTATTTCATCTAGTCCTGTTTGCTTCAACATCCCTTTGGTGTTTTCAAACACACAATATTTATTAAATCAATGTTTAATTTTGGCTCTGCCTTTACCACATCTGACTGGAAGCAGATGTTACTGGACTTTGCTGGAACCAAATTTCATTTCACTTTTCCTCCCCTTTCTACTCAGACTCGCTTCTCTCACTGTTGAAATAGCAAATGCCTTAGGGGAGAAGCCGCGTGGAGCTGGTGCTCACAATCTTGTGCTTCCCTCGTCTCGGAGATTATAGACCCTCGAGTCGTGCCTGCAGAGCGGGTTCTCCAACCCTTCAAACAGCTGTTCTGTGTGCTTTGTCCAGCTTTTATAGCTGCCCAAGGAAAGCTACGCAACAAAACTGGAACTTGCAGTAATTTTATCCTGAAATGTTTTAAACCAATGAATATTTGTCATTTTTCAATGAGTATAATTTTATAAGAAACATTTAAATAGGATTTTAACAGCAATAATGGCTGTTCTTTGGCCAGAATTCCATGTCATTCATTGTTTGGAATTATATCTAAGCTTTGATACACTATTCTCAATGCCTTTTAAAATATCACTGTCCCTTACATTTAAATATCTTGTGATGGGTTTGTATCAGTCACCTCCTTTGTACCATTTCAGCTCCTCTTGGCTCCTCAAACCCTTAAGTCATATGTCATTTAGCAACCAGCTTTGCAGGTATCATATTTGCTTTATGCAAGTGCCTCCTGATTGGTCCCCACATGTTCTCCCTGTGCCTTCTGCCTCTCACTCTCACCCTGGGGTGTCCATGTTGATGCTGAGGTGTGAAAAACCCCCTGATCAAGCCCACACATGCACGGCCACGTTCCTTGTTGTGTGGATGTGTGTGTGTTCAGCAATTCTGTATGGTCACAGGGGGCATGGCTATTATGGCATCTGTGTGAAGGTGTGTTTTGTTGATGTCTGTGTGTGTCTAGAGACACACAGGCCCAGTTGATGGGTTGGTGGTCTCAACTGGTCTGAACTGGACGAGGGGTCTCAGTTCCTGAAAGAAAACCCTTAACTATTCTGTTGATAAGATAGGGTCAGTTGAACTGGTCCTGGAGGGCCCATGGTTGTGTTGGTATATGCATATGTATGAGATTATCTTGATGTGTGTTAAATATAGAGTATACACAAAGCTAGGCTCTAGTTAAAGTGGTCAGGACAGATTTTAATCAGGCATATACCACTAAAATAGGGAAGACCTATGATACATTTCTTAACAATGGAAGGCAAGAGAGACTTGGATTAAATCTTCAAGGTATAGAGAGAAAATAAAGTTCAGTGTGTACCCAATCAAACAATATCTGAAGAACTGGGGTGAATTAAAGATATTTTTATGCCAACATTTACTAAGAGTATTACCACCAACAAATGCTCATTAAGAAACTTTGAAAGAATGTACTTTAAGGAGGCCAGCTACCTGGTGTAGTGGTTTAAGTTCAGCATTCTCTGCTTTGGAGGCCTGGGTTCGTGGGTTTGGATCCCAGGCGTGGACCTACACCACTGACCAGCCATGCCGTGGTGGTGACCCACATACAAAGTAGAGGAAGATTGGAACAGATGTTAGCCCAGGGCTAATCTTCCTCAAGGAAAAAACTTAAAAGTAAAAAAAGAATGTACTTTAAAAAGAAAGAAATTGATAGAAGAAATGCTAAGATGTAAAAATGGATCATTAGGATAAAAAAGGGTAAACATCTGAATAAATCATTGAAAGCATGACTTTACCAAACAATAATAATATTGACAATGTATAACTGATGGAGTTAAAAACAAATGACAAGGGAACTTCTGTTTTAGAGGAGACTAGGACAGGAAAGCACTCTTGCTGCAAAACTGGACAAAGACAGATAAGTTATAAATATATTTTTAGAGCATCAGAGAACTTCAGAGTCAACCAAGTAAAATTCCAGAAAGAAGAAAAACTATTGTATATGAGCAAGGAATTTTATCTTTCTTTCCCCTGCAGGCGTTTTCTGATTCTGGGTGCTTGCCCAAGATCTGGTTTGCTCAGTCAGAGCCTCGGCTAGGGAAAAGAGAAACTAGCCAAACTTGTAGTGATTCAGCAGGACACTTCAGCAATCAATTCAGCAGTGATTGTGGCAGAGGAAACCTGAGGGCTCTCAGACACACAACTGCTCTTCCTCACAGCACCTGTGCTAAGTTTCGGTGCCACACAGGAATCTGGGTAACTAGGCCAAAAGCTTCCACAAAGCAAAGTGAAACCTCCAGAAGTGGTGGAAGTGGCCTAAGTCAAACATATTGTTAGTCTGACCTTCAGGGAATTTGCCATATTGTGAAGCGATGTAAGGTAGGAGGTTGGAGAGCTGCGCTGAGATGTCTGAAGGGCATAGCTGAATTTTCTGTGGGCTCTCAAACCTCAGGAAACAGAGATCTACCAGACTTAGAACCAGATCCCTATGCGGGGGAGGGGAGCACAGCAAACAGGAACAGGGGGAAAGCGGAAGGGCTGGGTTTACTAAAAATGAGACCCAGACCCAACTCTGATCAACATCTAATTGGACTCAGGTGCTCGAACTTCACTCTGTTTCCCAACGAAGGAAGATGAAGTCATGTGGAACCTCTCCAGTTACGTTACACAGACCTTACAAAGACACCGGTGGGAGGCTGGAGAAGGCAAGCCACAGACTGGGAGAAGACCTTTGCAAATCACATATCTGACAGGACTATAAAGAACTCTCAAAACTCGGCAATAAGAAAATCCAAGTTTAAAATGCACACAGATTTGTACACTTCGCCAAAGAAGATACACAGATGACAAATAAGCACATGATAAGATGCTCGACGTCATTAATCGTGAGAAAAAGGCACATAAAAACCACATTGAGATACTGCTACGTACCTATTAGAATAACTAGAATTAAAGAGGTTGACCATACCAAGTGTTAACGAGGATGGAAAGTAACTGGAACACTCCTATATTACTGGTGGGGACACAAAGTGGTTCAGCCTCTTTGGAAAACAGTTTTAAAGTGGAGTTGGTTATGCAGCTGTAACAAATTAGCACAAATTTCATGGCTTAAAACAGCCCAGATTTATTGTTTTACAGTTCTGTAGGTTAGCAGTCTGACACAGGTCCCCGTGGGATAACATCAAGGTGTTGGCAGAACGAAGTTCTTTTTGGGGGACTCTAAAGGTTAATCCATTTCCTAGACTTTTCAAGCTTCTAGAGACCACCACATTCCTTAGCCTATGCCCCACCTCCTCCACCCTCAAAACCAAGAAATCTGCATCTCTCTGGCCCTACTTCCCTTGTGGCATCTTTTTTCTACTCTACTGCTTCTCTTTCCCTTTTAAGGGCCTTTGTGATGCACTGGGCCCACCTAGATAATCCAGGATAATCTCCCTATTTTAAAGTCAGTTATCAGCAACTTTAATTCTATCTGCAAATTTAATTCACCTTTGCCAAGTAAACTAATGTATTCCCAGGTTCCAGGGATTAGAACATCTTTGTGGGCCATGACTTTGCTACCACAAACAGTTTTTAAAATAAAGTTAAACATACACATACCAAATGACCCAGCAATTCCAGTTCTATGTGCTTACCCAAGAGAAGAAGACTTATGTTCACACAAAAACTTGTTTGCAAAGATTTATAACAGCTTTGTTCATAGTCAAAATGACAAAACTGAAAATAACTCAAATGTCCTTCAACTGGTAAATGGCTAAACCTTAGTACATTCATACAATGGATACTACATTCAGCAATAAAACAGAAGGAACTGCTGATACAGTCAACAACATGGATGAACACTCAAATAAATGTATTGCGCTAAATGAAAGAATACAGACTCGAAAGGCCAAATACTGTAGGATTCCATTTATAGGATATTCTAGAAAAGACAAACCATAGGGAGGGACAACAGATCATTAGTCACCAGGGGTTAAGAGTGGGGGAAGAGTTGACTACAAAAGAGCAGCTCAAGGGAGTTCTGGGTGCTGGAACTGTTCTGCATCTCAATTTTGGTAGTTGCATAGCTCTATGCGTTTGTCAAAACAGTTGTACAAAGAGGAAAACAAATACTTCATTTCTCACCCATCAGATTGGCAAAAATTTAAAAATCTGACAATGCCAATCTGACAATTCCCAGGGCAAGGATGACTCAAACACTGGTGGAGGGAATGGAAATTGTTAAAACTTCAGAGGATGATTTGGCTGCAGCTCGTCAAGATGCAGATGCACATCAGCCTCTGGCCCAGCAATCCACTCACAGTCAGGTGTCCATTCTAGGGAGTCCACACGTGTGCTCGAGGAGACACACACAAAGATAGTCATTAAATGTGGTAGGGGAATGAATTAATTGTGGTTAGTAGTTATTTAAAAAAGAAAGGCAAGAAATGCATATGGGAAAGAATCAACCCTGCTGGCTATATATATGATATGAGAAGGTTACTCATTGGTTTGTCTACTTAATAGTACATAGCACAGAGAGCACTGTACTAGGAATCTGGAGACAAGCATCTGAGCATTTAGTTCCAACTCTGCCACTAAACTAACAGTCAGTCTATGGACGACTTAACTTGAGAAACCTCACTTTCCATTTCCTGGAAAATGAAGAGGTTAGGCTCTACAACCACTAAAATTATTTCCAACTCAACAATTCTATGATTCAATAAATCAACAATAAAAAATTGTAATCCCAAGTACCTATGTTGAGAAACTATTTTTCCCAGACACCCTGAAATCAGAAACTATCAGAGAAATAAGACATCTTAATATATTGATACATAAAATGGTCCAAATTTCTTGGAATGTCTATGACCAGCTTTTTAATCAAGATCATAACTCAGAAAGAGTGTATAAGCAGCTAAACCCACCATATTGACTCGGGTCACCCTCAGGTAAAATTATATATCCTCCCCCACTTTAACATTCCAAAACAAGTTCCCCATACTAATGAGTCCATTTTGTCAAGTTCAGGTCTGTCTAGCCAAAAGTCATTCATCATGTGTATGGTAAGATTTACTTGATTTTTTAACAAAGATAAAATGATGAATGGCTTTTTGTATTTTTCCGTTTCATTTATAAAGATCTTACATTATAATTCAATAGCTTCGGCCTGCTACAATAATTTAAAGAGCGTTTTGAAACTTGTAACATGCCATGTCCAACAGGATCTAGTAAAAAAATCAGTAGTTCAGAATCCAAAAATAGTTATTTAAAAATTTCATTACCGCCAATACTTACACTTCAAAGACACCAATAACCAACATGTCATTTCTTCCTACTGCAGAATTTAATAGGTTATTAACTTCTAGTATCATCCAAAAGCATAATTAGGATGCTATCATTAAAATGTATTTTTAATAAGAAATATTAAAACTAATGATTAAACTATTAAAGTAAATGATTAACTAAATATGAAAACTAATGACAACTAGCGTCAACTAACGACCTGTTGTCTTTCCCTATGTTTTATCTTTTCTAGAATATCATACAAATGAAATCCTACTGTATTTGGCCTTTTGACCTTTCACCTTTGTCAGTCAAATCAAAATTTCAAAATTCTTGTTCTATGGGCTTTCCAAATCTAAATTCTTACAATTCTAAAAGAGTATGGAGATAAAACACACACTGCATACTACTTCTAAAATCCTCCTCCTTATCCGATTTTAATTTTAGCACCAACTGCCAAGAAAATCTTTTCAACTGAAGCCAAAATTCCGTACACATTATGTCAATCATCAATTGATCAGTCATCAATCTATGTTAACAGAAGGTGAGTTATTATTAGGAAGCTACATAATTTGCGCCAAAGATTGTTTAAAGCTCCTTTCATTAAATGCACTTTACAACAATTCAAAGTTTGCCTTGCAAATATAGAGTCAATTATCAGAAACTATTAATACGATTAGGCTTTTCTATAAAGGTGGTCCCAAGGAAGTAGGAACCGTTCATTTGTTTAAAGAACGTAATGAAGAGCCCAATAGCCTGAGCAGAGTCAGGCAGAGGAGCGCTGACCACAGTGCCTCTTCTGAAGGAAAGTGTTCACCCGGAGATGTCGCGACGTGGCCTAGACGGGGTCCAGGATGGCGCGAACTCAAGGGCGTGTGCAGAGGGCAGGTGACTCCCTGCTGCCCCCTGCACCTCGGATGGGTGGGCAGGAGGCCCCAACGAGGTGAGGCCCCGCTGAGCTGGGGCCCCGCCAAGGCACAGGGACAGGCTGGCCAAGCGGCGCTCTTTGCTCCTCCAAGGGACAGAGGTTGGGATCCCCCGCCTGGAGCAGCCCGCCAGCAGCCCCAGCCCCCGGTCCCATCCGCCGCCCCGGACACCGCGCTCCCGCCGTATGCGGCGGAGATCTCCACGCCGAGCCCACAGCCCACCGCCTACCTCAGCGCCACTCCTGCACAGCGCTCCTCCACACTGCAGAAAGGAGAGCTCCCCAGCGCTGAAAATCCTGGAGGAAGGATCCAGAAACTGCTCGAGCCCCCTCCACAAACCCCAGTGGCCACCACTTCCGCATCAGGGACTCCGCCCCCAGTGCATGCGCCCCGGGGCTCTCCAGCTCGCCAGTCCCTCTGCCACTCTGAGCACCAGTCCTGCGCTTGTGCGGGCCTCCGAGGATACAATGGGAACCCCTGGGGGGGCACTGGGAGGGGTGTCGGGGATTGGGGACCAAGGTGTCCCTGAGATGGAGAGCAAGGGCGGGCTGGCGCTGTGCAACCCTTGACTCTGCTCTCCCTGGATGACCTTCAGCTCCTGGAGAAGTTCTGCCTTCCCTTGATGTGGCTTCTCCTGTCCTGAGAAGCCCATTACACGATCTAACATCTGTTTATAAAAGAACGATGACATCCTTAACCCAATGTGTTGTGTCTCCAGAAGAATTCTCTGCTTCCCCAGAAGATGAGACAGGGAGCAGCTGGGACCGGGTTCTGACCAAGGAAGGAAGGATGCTAAGGGCACAGCTGACTCCCCTCCACTGGCTCCTTCCCCTGATCCATGGCCCTGATAGGGCAACAGTGCTGGGGACTACTGCAAGAGACAACGTTCAAGTGTTTGCCCACAGTATTACATTTCTTATGGTTTAGTGGTTAAAACAGGGGGTTAGCTGTCAGTTTTTCAGATGATTTCATTTGCAGAAATGTCTTTGGACAAAGAAATTTGTTTTCTTCTTCTCTGATTTTTAAAATCAATAACAGTAATTAAAATACTTATTTTCTTAATCTCATTGTCATGCAAAAAGAAAAAAGTCACCTAGATTTCACCAAATTGGCCAGATTTTCATTAAAACTTTGGAAGTATTGCTGATTGAGTTAAAGAAAGCATTTGGGAAGAACAATTACCTTCAGATAATATCTTCCCAGATAAATGTACAAACAGAGTTATGAGCCGTTTTGAGGGGCCTGGCAAATCCAGTTTGAGTTTTACAATGGATCTTCCAAAGTACAGAATAATTAGTAATTTTCTGAGGAGTTTTTGAGTAAATGTTCATGTCGCCTTCATCAAATAGGTCTGTTGATTTAAATGAAGGTTGAACTACAGATAAAAGTTTTCAAGAGACTGAGACATATTAGGTAAATCACAGTAAAAACATATATTTCAGGGTGGCCAAATCGTGATCTCCCACAACGTGTTCAAACACTCTATAAGAACTAACCATTACCACTCACATATAAGATTATATAGGAATGGAAGAATTTTGGCTGACCTTTTATACAATGGTTCAGCCAAAGCAGATTTCAGACTCTACCACTTCAATGATTTAAGGATTTGAAGCAGTATTTTTAAATACAAATAATCTCAAAATTGGTAATATATAAAGTATATTACAGTGTTAACTAACCAAAATAGTTAAATTTGTTATGTTTCCTCTGTGGGGAGAGAGAGAGAATCTCCCTCTGCCCTTTTCCTTAAGGTTCTTATGGCTGGCCAAATAATTAACCAGACAGGTTAGCAGGAGAAAATAATACCAAGTTTAATAACATGTATACATGGGAGTGAAGGAAGTAAAAATTATATTAAAAAGTTACTACCTTAGAGACAGGCACCTCCACGCCCTAAGGATTCCTGGTATAAGGGGGAATGTTTATCGATCCTGACTGACTCTATTCATGGAAGACCCACCCTAAACTGTTCGGGGAAGAATTGAGAACAAGAGAGTGCTCCAGAGGGATAAGTTTGGGAGGGTCGGGGTGGAGGGGGTCCAGATGGGGACGCATGTGTGTAACCTGATAATCGCTTCGCGCCATAGCAATTCGCGCCATAAAATGTAACTGTTTAAATGTTTTGAATTAGCCAATCATGTAAGACCGCGCCAACCTTTTCCCGCTTTGTGCTCCCAAACCCTATATAAGAATTTGCCCTTTAAGGTCCGGGGTCGACTCCTCTGTCTCCTGTGAGAGATACGTGTCGACCCGGAGCTCCGCTTAATAAACCTCTTGCGTTTGCATCAAGATCGGTCTTCTGTGTCTGTGGGTCCGCGCCTTCCCGAGACTGGAGTTGGGGTTTCCTTTTTGGGATCCTACAGGAGAAACTCAGAAATGAGCAACTCGTCCCTCTGTCTAAGCTGGCCCCTTAAGTATTGCAGTTAAAGGCAAGGAAGATGTTGGGGGTGGGTAGTGGTCTTGGACCTCAGAAGGCAAGACACAACTCACATGGAGATAGAAATGCAAATGTTTGCCTGACAACTCTTCTCAGGGTCATCTATAGAAATTGTAGTCAGGGAGAGATAAAGTTTTTGATAAAATGGGCTTGGTGCCTTTCCTGTTGTAACCGCTATCCTACATTATCTTTACAGCCATCATGATAATAACTCCTTCCTGAAACAGATCCTTTGTTTTAAATTCTTTAGGCAGTTTGGGAGGGGAAATTCAAATATTCTTCCTGAGTTCTCTGAGTCCTTATTGTCTTCAGCTAGAAATAATCTGCATACCAGAGTGGTGCCTCCTGGGGTAGCTTGCCCTGAGCACCATCAGTTCCCTCCTCTGAAACTTCCCTAGAAGTTTCACAGTCCTTTTGAAAATTAAAGTAGTTTCATAGTCCAGAAGCTGAGTTGGTAAATTGTTTCATCTCACTGAATACATTTCTTAGTCCTGATAATAGATCAGTTCAATTAAGTTCATTTTAAAAGGTGGTGATGCAGATGGGCTCTCAAGGTTACGCCTATATTGTGGAAGCAAGCAGTCAAGTATTTAATGGAAGCATTTCTATGTAAACGGAAGAAAAACAAGGTTAATGGTTGGAGCAAGTTGTAAAGCAGTTTCTGAGTATAGGGGACAGCCTGTTAAGAAGATTTTTAGATGTCAGCTTCAAAGCATCTTTTGCAGTTTAAAATGTCTCTGATGATGTCATCGGGTAATCTCTTAAATTTATATCAAGTCCATCAGCTTCAGTTTGTAAGGCTTCAGGAAAAAGGGCAGGTTCAGTTTTTAGTGATTCCAAATGAAAATGATGGAAAAAATGAAAAACGTTAGTTCGGACATCTGTAGACAGATATTTTAGGAGACTAGAAGAAATCAGGATCCAGTCCAGTCAACAGATATAAAACAAAAACCTTAAAAGAAAATTAACAAACTAGGATCTAATATCCGCAAATGTACACTATAGTTTTTACTGAAATATAATTTTTCTTTCTAAGATCACCCTCATTTTTATCAAAGATAGACAAATTAAAACTAACTAGTTTGCAAAATGTCTAGTTCCAATAGTGTTGGCCCAATTATTTACATAAGTACAGCAAGAATAGCAGTTGATCACATAGGCTCTTTTAAATCTGCTTTGCTGGAACTTTTTAAAGGAATATCACATTGAACTTTAAAGGCCTCTCCAGGCCAGAAAAGCCAAGCCAAGGATTTTGTCATCAGACTTTGCCTGTAATACCTACAGATTTGGGTGAATTCCTCTCTTCCGAGGTTCCCCCAAAATATTTCGAGGTTCCTTGTGCTTGCCAGATAAGTGACATTCTTTACTTATCCTGGTAAGTGCTGCTTGGAACATAAGGTACCAGGCCAATATTTCCACGTGGCTCTATTCCATAAAGTCCAATCTTCATTCCTCAAAAGCTGTATGGTTATATCGCAAATATGATGTTCCAGTCACAGCCTTGGTAATATAACCAGTGTTTCCAATTGTGTCCTGTTATAAGGAGAACAGATTCTTATTGAACTTATGCAAATAACTATATTGCCATGAAAACAACAATACTCACTTACTAAGGGTTTCCATATTCCAGGGATCAGATAGAGAGAAAAAGAGAAATATTTCAATTTTACTTACAAAAATATCATTTACCAAATTGTTATAAGTCATATCTAGCTCAGGACAAAAGAGAAAAAGTTTTCCTTAACTCTGAAAAAACAAAACATTAAAAATTCAGCAATACATCAAATGAAAAATCATAAAAATTATAATTATCCTTATCAGTTCATTCAGTCCTGTGTAATCCATTCTTGATCCCAATCTTTCTGTTAGCAGCTTCATGAAGTTATCAGTCTTTCCATCAGATTTCTGTAATTTCTCACCAAGTTCAGTTTTATGATCAGAAAGTTTGTCAGAAACCTGTACTCCAGTGTAAATGTCAGAGTCCTTTCCATGAATTTTCCTGAAGTTGAAATATTTTGCAAAAGCATTAGAGCAAAGAAATAAGTCTGTAAAGAACAAGACCTCAAAATGGCAATTGACAGAGAAATTTGGTTAATTTTGTGACATACAACACTTTAAAATAATAATAACCAGAATTATGACTGATAATCAGGACAGATCAGAATTTCAGTAATGTTATACAATTTTAAAACACCTAGGTCAATAACATTTGCCCACATAATAACACCTAAGCAGACTTATCATCACTTGTCTGACAATGCTTTCCATGTAATTTAACATACTGAATAAGCCTAATAAATTTAGTATCTTTCCCCTTATAGGAAGAGAGCAAATTTCTTTGAGAAGTTCCAGGGCCCTTTGAAAATTCTCAACGAAAAAAAGTAAAAAAAGGACTTTATTTAAGATATGAATTTTGGGGAGCTTGTCAAAAATAGAAAACGTTAAAGAAAAGAGAGCTTTAACAGTCCAAAAACCTTAATAGAGAGACCTCAGTCTTTTGAACACAGGAAATTATTTTAACAGTTTTTTTCTTTCTGTCTTTTAGGTAGACTTACCCAAAGGTAAAGAAAAATCTTTTATAACCTCTTTAGGAAGTTCAAGAAAATTATCCTTTTAAGAGAAATAAGACCAAATGATAATTTTGTACCAGCTTCCTTCTGATATTAAAATTCATTTACTTAATTAAATTCATTTCAATCTTAGCCAACTTGACCATACAAAAACTCCTTTTCCAGAATTCCTCTTCCACAAACCTATAACTTTCTTTTTACATTCAGAATTTGTCCCATGTCTTTCTTTTCCCTCCTAGTACTTGAAAACAAATTTATCTTTCTTAATCAATCAAATAAAATATTTCCATTCTTTGTTACTTCTTTATACATCTTACTTTCCTTGTACACAGACATTTTTTTTAATATTTAGTAGCTTCAATCACATATACTAATTAGAAATTTGAACTCTTAGAAACCCCAATTTGTAAGTAAAAACTACGTAAACCATTATAAACTTTCTTTTACATTAGTATATCGTGGCTTGGAAAATTTATAAACACTTCATAACTTCTAGAAATATGTTACTTTATAGTACAATCTTTTAATAAAACACATGTTTACCAATAGACCCAAAACACCTTTTAATTTTTCTGCAATGAAAAGACAAAAGTAGACAAACATACATTTAGCAATCAATGTCTAATATCTTATCTTATTTGGAAATGATGATACTCAGTGAATTTTTATCACAAAATTTAGCAAAACTCTAAAGTTTTAAGTCACCAAAAAGATTTTGGAAGCTCTAACCACCATAACACATAATTATTATTTAAAGTTCACCCAACATTCATCTTTTTCACAACTATTAATTTACTTGTTCCCAATAATTATTTAGATTGCCTATAAGACTTCATAAGACATTAGATAAAATTAGCCATCATTTAAATTACTATTTTTGTTAACCAGTTCTGTAATAGAAATAACATCAGTTTTTTGTACAAAAGTTCATGTAAATTTCATCGCCTCTTATACCATTAAACATAGTTATCATTAAGATTTTTATCAATAGGTCTTGGTCTTCTAATTTTGGACAAGGGAAGCATTCCCACTCAGACATTTTAAAACATACTCAGGCAAAGTTGATGTAACCTCTTTATATAAAATTAGCTCAAACATTCCAACATTTATAATCTTATAAACACTTAGACTTTTACATGTTCTCAATTCAATTGTAACCTGAGTCAAGGTCTTAAGGCTATTTAAATTTTTCCCTTCCTTTTTCTGGCCTTTTTTTAGGTATCAATTAAAAAATTGTGTGAGAGCTCTGAAAACATTTTTTTCCCCCAATTTAGAAGTTTTCCCAATTCAAAGGATCTGTCGTTGGGCCATTGACGAGTAGGATCTTCATTTGTATATTTATTCCAATAGTGACTCGATCCAATAAGCCTTTTAAGGAAAGACCCGGAGGTAACTTTCCATGCTTAGAATAAATCTTTACCATGGATGCAAGAGGCGTCACTGGTGAGGACGCAGATGATGTAGCCCCCATGATCCACAGAATTCACTCCCAAAGATATTCAGAAAAATTAAAGACCTTCATTGCACAGGTGGTAAGGACGGTGTAGTGAAAACGGTGTCTCCGCTCTCCCACAATAGTGTGGGATGCCTCCAGTCACAGACCCGCTAATCTGTGACATCGGGCAGGCAATACTGGAATGGGATTTTTCCAGCACTAACAAGCAACGAAGGTTAAGACGACAAAAGCCCTTATGGACTGGGCCCTTTATGACAAACTCCCCTGAGAGCTTGGCATAGCTGGACAAAGAGACAGTTCAGAACCCCAGTCTACTCGACTGGCCAACAAGGAACACCCCAGTAAATGCACCTTCCGTATGGTGGAGACCAAGGAGAATATTTTCACTGGTCACAAAGCCAAGTTGTCTCAGGAGACAGAACAAGACAGAAGGAAAAACCTCATCCGATTTTTTTCTTATGTGCACAATGACAGCTTTAGCCACGCCTTAGGTCGCTTGGAGTCAGAATAATACCTGGGGGGGAGGTGCCACGTGGTTCGGAACTGTGTCCTTTACAGAGTACCTCGTCGTTGCATGGACATTTTCTTGCAGTTGGCGGGGGACCTGTGTCATCTACCCCGTTCCATGACCCAAATTATCCTGTCACGGGAGTCTTCTGAAAGTGGCGAGCGCCCTAATGGTTCTTAACTGCTCGACCCGTGCCCACAAATTTGTGGCCGTTTTGGCTTCCAAGATGCCCTTGGCAATGGCCTTCACTTCATGTGCATATTAACCCACAGCAAAGTTTGTCTAAATAGAAACCAATCTGGTGAGACCTGCAAACTCACCAGTCTGTGGGGCCGGCCCGGACAGCAGGCTTATAGGGCCTATGCCTGCGTCCTACCCTATGGTATTTCCTTCTTATGACACATGATACAAAGGACAAAGACAAAAGAGAAAAACAGAGACTATCTCTGGGAGGAAAAAGGATAAAAATCAAAACCAAGAGTACTCTACCAAATTTACCAGAGTCACTAAAAGCAGAAGAAACTAGTTTCCCAAATATTTCCTCCTGCCAATCTAAATTTAGAAAGAGAAAAAAATTCTCACCACTTCCTTCCACCGGACTCCACAGGTAGAGATTCTGGGAGGCTGATGTGGTAAGAAGTCTTACATTTTGCTGGCTTTTGTCAGGCATTCCCGTATTTCATCCACTGCAGTAATCCTGGGAGAAGGCATTTCTTCCAGCCAGAGAACGCAACTTGCCAGCCAGTGTAGCCCCACGTTGGGCACAAAAACTGTTGAGGGTGTGAGAGAATCTCCCTCTGCTCTTTTCTTAATGTTCTCATGGCTGGCCAAATAATTAACAAGACAGGTTAGCAGTAGAAAATAATACCAAGTTTAATAACATGTATACATGGGAGAAACTCAGAAATGAGCAACTCGTCCCTCTGTCTAAGCTGCCCGATTAAGTATTGTAGCTAAAGAGGAGGAAGGTGTTGGGGGTGGGTAGTGGTCTAGGACCACAGAGGGCAAGAAGACAACTCACAGGGAGATAGAAATGCAAATGCTTGCCTGACAACTCTTCTCAGGGTCATCTATAGATAATGTGGTCAGGGAGAGATAGAGTTTTTGATAAAAGGGGCTTGGTGCCTTTCCTGTTGTAACCTCTATCCTACATTATCTTTACAGCCATCATGATAATAACTCCTTCCTGAAACAGATCTTTTGTTTTAAATTCTTTAGGCAGTTTGGGAGGGGAAATTCAAATATTCTTCCTGAGTTCTCTGAGTCCTTATTGTCTTCAGCTCGAAATAATCCACACACCAGGGTGGTGCCTAATGGGGTAGCTTGCCCTGGGCACCATCACCTCCATTTATAAGGGTGCACCCGTTATATACATTCTGTACATATTTGCAAAAATCACTTTTTCCTTTTCAAAATTTATTTGTTTTAACTTTTAATAGTGAGAACCTTAGTGTTGGGTAAACTGCTGCACAATTACTCGAAATGCTGTGAGTCTTTTTGAAAAGTGTAGAAGTCTAAAGATAATGAAAAATACATTTCTCCAATGTCAAGTCCCTTGATGATCTGATAGGCCTCTGTCTAGTTGTACCCGGAAGAGATGGAATATTGAACACCAGCACAGCACACAAGGAAACAGGCTGCCAACTTGAGGGATTCCCATGGACCACAGAGTGCCTAGCAGACTCTTGGAGATTAAATCTGGGCTTTGTCCATGGGTTGGCACTGAGAGGAAGATTTTGCTTAAATGACCAGAGAATAGACAACATATTTTGTTGATAATAATTCTTACCATGTAAATTTCTTTATAAATCTCTGAATAAAATAAAAAAATATAATCCTCATAGAAATCAACTCTTACTGACAAGCCCCACAGCCTTCTCTAGAGAGCTCAACAGAAAATGTCTCCACTGACTGTGAATTGTTCTTCTCTGAAAGCCAGCCAGTACTTCACTGATAGCCCTGGATAAGGAAGGGCAGATACAATTCTTTGAAGATATTTAGCTGAATTGAGAACCAAAAATCCTACCTCCAGTTGGCTCCTCTGTGAGAATGGATTGCCGGCCTTGTTTAACAGCCTGAGCTGTTGAGGTTTCAGATGAGATAAATTGCTCTGTTCCCCAGGGATGGAAAAGCTGGACTGTGACATCGATTCAGGGCTGAGATTTTGCAGGTAAAGATAAGGTCATAGAGAGGAATAAAGATTTCAGCAAATTGGTTTGTTGTTCTCTACAGTGGAAAAAATTTAAGAAGCAGATAGTCTCTCACTCCAACTTCTCTTCCCTGTTCTCTATCTGTCATATCACTGTAAAAATTCTCTCTATGAAATTTCAGTCTTTTTTCTTTGTAGTGTGCTTATTATCATCTTTATGAATTCTTTGACTTCACCACCTTCTTGGCACCAAAACGCTAGCCATTGAGATATTATTATAGATTCAGTTTTGCAATTTCATCCCCTTATCTCTATTTTCTCTGCCATTTCGTAGTTTTAGTTCTTATTGTATCTTATGCTTGAAAACATTTGAAGCTTACAGTGTGTATCAGTTCCTTATTTTCTCAAATTTTTATTATCTTAGTGCAGTTAACTATTACTTTTTTTAGAAAAGAAGTGAAATACATAACAGAACAATACACTCTAATACATTGACCACTTATAAAATTAAGTTCAACCTGAAATCCCTCTCCACTTAACAGAGGCCATCTTTTATAATCCACAATGATTTAGTGTGGGCAGGGTCAGTTTATCAACGATTTTTGGATGTTTTAAACCACATGAGATATATACAAGGTATGGTAAAATTGTTAATCTTGCAGAAGTAGTAGAATTTCCTGATGCTTAGGGGAGTTGGTGGTGGAGAACCTGAATCATATGAAAAGTAGTTGATTAATTAACACCTGAGTTTGTTAATTTGGTAAGGATGATGATGAGACATACATGTTGAAAAGATAACTTTGCATATCAGAGTATTTTCAGAGGACACTGGGAAAATTCATAATATTCCCAAATACTACAAAAAATGACCATTTTTTCATAAAAGATGTCATACATGACCGCATCATATACTTCTGTCAGAAAATTTGCAATGAAGAAAATTAACACTTCAGTCATTTTAATTCTAACAATTTGTTCATGTTTACTAGTAGGTTAAAAAAACTTTTTAGAAATAAAGTGATAAGTGATGTACTTGCTTCATTTTTAAATTTTTTTAGTAAAAATCTTTTTCATATTTTTAAAAATATTTATTTGTATTTATTTTATGCTGAATTTATTCCTGGGCCCAACGACTTTTTTTTTAATTAACTAACACCAATTCTTTTCAAACTCTTTCCAAAAGTTGAAGAGGAGAGAATACCTCTAAAGTCATCCTATGGGCTTAGCACTACCCTGATATCAAAGCCAAAGACACTAAGAGAAAAGAAAACTATAGGTGTATATATTTGATGAATATTGATATAAAGATCCTCCATAAAATAGTAATAAACTAAATTCATCAGCATATTAAAAGGATTATACAGCATTTTTAAGTGGGATTTATTCCTGGAATACAAGGATGTTTCAATATATGAAAATGAATTAATGTAATAAACCACATTAACAGAATGAAGGAAGAAAACACATGATCATCTCAATGGATGCAGAAAAAGCATTTAACAAAACTCAACATGCTTTCATGCTAAAACCACTAAAAAACCCCTCAGAGTAAAAGGAAACTACTTCAACATAATAGAAGCCATATATAGAAATCCACAGAGAACATCATATTCAAGGGTGAAAGACTGAAAGCTTTTTCCCCAAGATCAGGAACAGGGCAAGAAGGCCCATTTTCACCACTTCTATTCAACATGGTATTAGAAGTTCTAGCCAAAGCAATTAGGCAATAAAAACAAAGAAATAGCATCCAAATTGGAAAAGAAGAAGTAATATTATATTTGTTTACAAATATTATCTTATATGTTGAAACCCCTAAAACTTCCACCAAAAATTTGTTAGAACTAGTAAATTCTGCAGAGTAGTGAGACACAAAATCAACATACAAAAACTAGTTGTTCTTCTATACATTAATAATAAGTAATCTGAAAAATAAATTTAAAAACTTTACATTTTTATTTACTCTAGCATCAAAAAGAGTAAAATACTTAAGAATCAACTTACTCAAAGAGGTAAAAATTCCAATGATGGTTTTGCAAAAATAGAAAAATCATCCTAAAGTTCATATGAACTCTCAAGGGACACTGAATAGCCAAAACAATCTAGAAAAAGCAGAACAAAGTTAGAGAACTCACACTTCCTGATTTCAAAACTTACTATAAAGTAATCAAAACAGTGTGGTACTGGCATAAATACACACACCATACTAATGAAATAGCACAGAGATCCCAGAAATAAAACTTTGCATATATGGTCCAATGATTTTTGACAAGGGTACAAAGATCATTCATTGGAGAAAAGATCAGTTTTTCAACAAATGTTGTTGGGAAAACTGGATACCCACATGCAAAAGAATGAAGTTGGACCCTTACTTTACACCACATACAAAAATTAACTCAAAATGGATCAAAGATATAAATGTTAGAGTTGAAGCTATGAAATCCTTAGAAGAAAACACATGGTAAAAGCTGTGTGTCATTGGGTCCAAATGCCATTGCAAAAATGATTTCTTTAATATGACACCAAAGACATAAGTAACAAAAAAATAACAAATTGGACTTCATCAAAATGAAAAAGTTTTCTGTATCACAAGATACTATCAACAGAGTAAAAAGGCAAACCATGGAATGGTTGAAAATATTTGCAAATCACAAATCTGATAAGGGATTAATATCTAGAATAAATAAAGAACTTCTACAAGTCAACAATAAAAAACAACTCAATTTAAAAATGCAGAAAATACTTGAATAGACATTTCTCCAAAGAAGATATAAAATGAACAGGAAACACATGAAAAGATGCTCAACATCACTAAGTATCAGGAAAATGTGAAATAAAAGCACAATGAGCTACCTTTTCACACCCATTAGGATAGTTACTATCACAAAATCAGAAAATAAGAAGTGTTGGCAAGGATGTTGAGAAATTGGAACCCTTGTGCTCTGATGGTGAGAATATAAAACTGTGGAAAACAGTATGGCAGTTCCTTCAAAAATTAAAAATAGAATTACTATATGATCTAGAAATTCCACTTATGGGTTCTGAAATAATAAAAAACATATTTATCGGCCTCTGCGTCCAGTTCTTGGCACAGAGCTCCTAAAACCTTTGTAATTTCCCCAGTGATAAGAACATTAGGAGAATCTTTTGTTCTATTGAGGCAACTCTGGGTGGGCTCCTGGATGGCTCCTGAATGGGGACTGGTCACCAGAAAGACCAAGCCCTGATTAGAAGCTTGGAACTTTTAGCCCTACCCCTTATCCTCCAGAGAGAGGAGAGGGGCTGGAATCTGAGTTAATAATTGATCATGCCTATGTGACGGAGCCTCCATTAAAATCCCAATAGAAGGAGCTTCAGAGAGCGTCCAGGTTGGCAATGACAAAGACTGCTTGGAGAGTGGTGCACCTGGAGATGGCATGAAAGCTCTGTGTACCATCTCCATACCTTTCCCTATGCACCACTTCCAACAGGTTCTTCTTGAATTATGTCCTTTTATAATAAACTTGTTATCAAGCAAATGTTTCTCTGAGTTTTGTGAGTCACTCTAGCAAATTAATCAAATCCAAGGAGGAGGTTGTGGGAACCTCTGGTTTATAGCCAGTAAGTCAGAAATACAGGTAACAGCCTGGGCTTGTAACTGGCATCTGAAGTAGAGGTGAGGTTAGGTGGGTGTGCAGACTTATAGGACGGAGCCATCAACCTGTGGAATCTGATGTATCTCTGGGTTGTCAGCATCAAATTGAGTTGAATTATCTGGCCACCAGCTGGCATTCCAAGAATTGCTTGTTGGAGGTGTGGGGAACCCTCCTACATGTGAAAAATGAATCTGAGAACACCATTTATGGGTATACACCCAAAAGAACTGAATGCAGAGGTATAAAGACGTATATGTACACCCATGTTCTTAACAGCATTATTCAAAGTAGCCAGACGCTGGAATCAAGCCAGGTGTCCATCAATGGATGAACTGACAAAAAAATGTGGTGTATACACATAGTGGAATACTATTCACCCTTAAAAAGGAAGGAATTCTGACACATGCTATGACATGATGAAACTTGAGGAATTTATGCTAAGTGAAATAAAGCCAGTCACAAAAGGAAAAATACTGTATGATTCCACTCATATAAGGTACTTAGTGTAGTCAAATTTATAGGAATAGAAAGGAGAATGGTGGTTCCCAGGGGCAAGAGGGAGGGATAACAGGGAGTTGTTGCTTAATGGTCACAAAGTTTCAGTGCAAGGTGAAAATAGTTCTGTGGATGGTTGGAGGTTATGGTTACACAATTATGTGAATGTATTGAATGTGGCTGAACTGTCCACTTAAAAATGGTTAAAATTTTATGTTATGCATATTTTATGACCATTAAAAATTAATTATTTTCAACAAATGAACAAACACTAGCTACATGAAATAGCATGGATGAATATCACAACCATAATGCTGCATAAAAGAAATTATATTCAAAAGGCTATATATTTTATAATTCCATTTATATAAAATCCAAGAAAGAAAGAAAACCGAGGTCTGGCTTCTAGTAATTGTGGAGTAGCTTGTTGAACTAACACTCTCACAGATAACAATGATAAACTCTGCACAAAATATATATATTTATACAGACTCGTGTAGCTATATGTAATACACATATAATAAATGTGTATTTCTGTGTATTTATAAATCACTTCCAAAAGCAAGCAGAACTGAGAGGGAATCTTCCCTTAAATGATGGGAATTGCACCAGGAGATATTTGCAAGCTTCAGTCTTTTGCCTCAAAACATTCCAAAATCTGTACATGGCCCAGACAGTGGAAAAACTACAGTCTTACTTGTAATGTTAGAGGATGTATTTTGGGGCTGGCAGAGTAGCTGGCAAGTTAGGGGAGAAATTCTGGAAGGGAGGGAGCCACAAAGAGGAATATCACAAAATATATATGTAAGTCTCTCCCCCACACACACCAAATTGGCAGATCTTTGAACAACACACATGCAGGGTAGGCCCCAGAAGGCCTAGTGTAAAAACAGCAGTTGGAAGATGAAAGAACTGACTGAGGATTTCAGCTATGCCCACTGTAAAAGAGATAGGATTGAAATTTCAGTCCAGCCAAGTTGATTCCCTGCTAGAAAAGTAACAACACTCTTCAAAGGAATACAATAGAATCTGGAACCTCTATACCTATCTTTCATGATTTCCAGTACACAATTTAAAAGAGTCATTAGATTTGAAGAAATAGGAAAATGTAATCCATATGTGACCAAAAGCAGGCAGTAGAAACTCTCCCCAATGTGTTGCAATTAGCAGTCAAGAATACAAAAGCAACTGTTATAAAGATGATCATGGTGGTAAAGAAAAATATTCCCATAATGAATGAATAGAAGTGGGAACTCAGCAGAGAAGTGGAAATTACACAAAAGAACCAAATAGGAAGATGAAATAACATAAATAATTTTCAGTTTACCAGTAGATTAGAAACCGTAGAAAAAACATGAAGATACAGCAATAGAAATTATCCAGTCTGAAGAAAAGAATGTAAAAATTTTGAAGAAAAATGAAGAGAGCCTTATGACCTGTGAGATAATTGAGTCCCAAGCAGAGAGGAGAGAGACAGAAAAATTAAATGAGGCAGAAATGCAAATCAATAAGTAATAGCATAAAACTTTCAAAATATGGTGGAAAATCTAAAATTTTAGATCCAAGAAAGTCAGCAAACCCACAAAATAAAGTATAAAATAAAAGTATACATAGGTACATGATAGTCAAGCTACTAAAATCCAAAGATAAAAAGAAAATCTTGAAAGCAGTCAGGGAAATACATATATACAGGGGAAGACATTACATACAGGGAAAAATAAGGTGAATGATGGATGATATATTATCAAAAACAAAAGAGACAACTCAACAACAATATGACATCTTTCAAGTGCAGAAAGAAAACCCAAAAGTCAACATAAGATTCTATATTTAGCAGAACTCACTTTCAAAAAGGATGCAGAAGCCACAATAAGATACTGCACGCCTATTAGGTGGCTGAAATAAAAAATAAAATTGCAAATACCACACGCTGGTGAGGACTAGGAGCAATTAGAACTGGCAATGCAACATGATAGTTGCATTCAGAAAACAGTTGAGCAGGTTCTTATAAAGCTAAACATACACTTATTATATGACTCAGATATCCCACTCCTAGGTATTTACTGAAGAAAATTGAAAACTAATGTTTAAACAAATATCTTTGTAGGAATCTTTATAGTCATTTTATTCTTAATTGCCAAAAGCTGGAAATAAACTAAATGTCCTTCGTCAGGTGAATGGAGAAAGAACTGTGATGCATCGGTACATTAGAATACTACTTGGCAATAAAAAGGATAAACTCTTTTTTTGTGTGTGTGAGGAAGATAAGCCCTGATCTGACATCCATTGCCAATCCTCCTCCTTTTTTCCCCCCAAAGCCCCAATAGATAGTTGTATGTCATATTTGCACACCCTTCTAGTTGCTGTATGTGGGACATGGCCTCAGCATGGCCAGAGAAGTGATGTGTCAGTGTGCGCCCTGGATCCGAACCTGGGTCGCCAATAGGGGAGCGCACGCACTCAACCGCTAAGCCACGGGGCTGGCACCAGGATAAACTCTTGATTCACACAACAACATGGATGAATCTTGGATGCATTTCTCTAAGTGAAGGAAGCCAGATTCAAAAGGCTGTATAGTATATGATTCCTTTTGTATGACTTTCTATAAAAGGCAGAATTACAGGGATGGAAAATGATCAGTGGTTGCCAAGGGATGGAGTAGGGGAAGGGGTTGAATACAAAGGGATAGCATGAGAGAACTTTGGGGGTGAAAAACACAGCTCTGTATGGTACTGTGGATATGGATGCATGACCATAAAGTCAAAACCCATAGAACTGTACACCGCAAAGAGTGAATTTTACTCTGCAAATTTTAAAAATCAATCAGGATGCTGGGGAACCCAGATGTAATGCGGTGACAAATGAATCTCACTGTATTATAAGCATGTGACATAACCATACAGAAGGGGTGGGGATGAAAGGTCCTGACCTAAGTTACTTTGGAAGACACTGTTTGACGGGATATTGTAAAACTAAAGTACTGTACACAAACACTGTACTCTAGGTGGTAAATTTGTTTTTCATAAGGGTATGGAATAGCAATTCTGAAACTAGTTGACACAGTAAATATATTTTAGCTAACTGGAGTTAATCTCTCACTTTTGGTGAAAGAAGTTACAAATAAACAAAAGGAGAATGCTAGAATAAACTCTGTGGTGCTGGATTGGAGTTGGAAGTATCAATATGAATCCATGTTTCTTTTAATATATCTATCCAAATAGACAGATAGATTGATATGTAGATTGATAGATCGATAGACAGATGTGTCTACCTGAGTTTATATCCATACATACATTTCCATGCTCTGCTGAGAGGATCCAGAAGCAGTGACACTCTAGTATTAATGAGCACACCTAGCTCCCAGATCTTGTTTTCTAAATATCTTTCTCCAATAAAATAAAGCAGATTTTCTTGGAGAAATGGCTAATTCTAGGGCTGGAGATGGAAAATACAAGATGAGCCTGGATCATCTTGTAGTGCCAGAAAGTAGGAAAGTGCTTTCAAAAAAAAAAAACACACACAGAAAATGATGGGACATGTCAAAAGGAATCAGTCTGAAAGACTTCCCAATGACTCAAGCTGGAAAACTGTGAGCAACAAAATAAATAATGGTAGCATTGGATTATTACCCAGAGAATAAAATAAATATCCACAAGGCTATACTGATATAAAAAAGATTAAATAAGAAAGGAAGGGAAGGAAGAAAGAAAAAAGGGGAAACAAAAGAATGAGAGAAAGAAAGGAAGAAGGAGGGGGGGGAATCTTCCTCACAGAATTCCAAATAATAAAAGCGCTAGATAGCATGAAATAGAAAATCGCCACTATAACACTACAGTAATAATTACTGTTGGAAAGAATGACTGATGAATGCAAAAACTGTGGATGAAACTTAAAGAAGAAACAGTACTTTTGCAGAGTCTCAAAGCATTTCCTTTCCAAACACTTAACTTATTTCTCTTATTTCTTTTTTTTTATAATTTTGTTTATTTATTTATTTTCCCCCCAAAGCCCCAGTAGATAGTTGTATGTCATAGCTGCATATCCTTCTAGTTGCTGTACGTGGGACACGGCCTCAGCATGGCTGGAGAAGTGGTGCGTCGGTGCGCGCCAGGGATCCGAACCCTGGCTGTGAGCAGTGGAGCGCATGCAGTTAACCGCTAAGCCACGGGGCCGGCCCCTCTTATTTCTTTAAAATACCTATGAATATCTAAAGCAAAAATTATAACACTGTATTGTGGGATTTATAACATGGGAAGATGTAAAATTTATGACAACAATAGCACAAAGAACAGACAGAGGTAAATGGAAGTGTTCTGTAGCAAGGCTTCCATATTTTACATTGATTAAACTGGTGAACTATTAACTCTAGGTAGGCTGTGATATCTTAAAGATGCATATTGTAATCTGGACCAACCAGTAAAAATGCAAAGGTGTGTCACTTAAATGCTAATAAAGGAAATAAACAGCATGCCAAAAAACGTTTTTACAAGACTGTTCACAGGAGATGACCTGCACGTCCCCAGGAGGAAGATGAGAGCACTTTGGAGCATCCACAGAGCAGAACTTCCTCAGCCGTGCCGAGGAGCAAACGCTGACACACACATGCTGAGAGAGACTCATCAATCTCGTGCTGAGGGAGGCAAGCTGGACAGAAAACAACACACATGGGATGATTTCAGCCAAGATGAACCTTTGCTGAAAAAACTAGAACAGGGGTTGCATCGGGGGAAGGAAAAAATTGCCTGGGAAGGAACAGGAAGGAGTTTTCTGGGGGTGATGGAAATATCCTATTCTTAAAGGGATGAAAGATATATGGGCATGTTTATTTGCCAAAACTGGTTGAGATTTGTGCCTTTCAGTGTGCATACATCTTACTCACCACACACGCACAAAGGCTTAAAAGAATAATAAAGTGAGGTGGGAATGGCATGCAGTGTGGATGAAACAAAAATGGCAAATGATTAGTAGTTGTTGAAGCTGGGTGACGGGCCTACTATGCTATTTTGTTTATTTTGTATATTGTTTAAATTGTTCTGTAATAAAACACTTGTATAAGAAGACAAACTTGACATACAGTGTTTGCTGGTAAGATATCAGTTACCTTTGGGGAAGAAATAGGGAGAAAGTGATTGTCGGGGCCTGAGTAAAGCTGGTGCTAGTTCTTGGTCACACAAGTGTGTTCACTTTGTAGTAATTCTTTGAGATTTACGTGGATGACTTCTCCATATATTTCTGTACGCATGTTATACATCAATAAACATTTTAAATCTGGCATATTTGCACAAAGATACAAACTCAATATCTCAGAATAACAGCAGTGTTTTGTTTTAAAGTGGAACACATTCACTCATGACACCATTAGATGGATTTTAATACTCCCAAGTATCTATTAATGCCCTCATCCTTGCGTGGTCCCCTGGGTCTTTCCATTTTTGCCTCAGTTTTGTAAGTGGCAAGGATTTGAGATTTTATGATGCCATCTTTCTCCAGCAAGGTCCACCCCCACCACGATGCTTACCAAGGCCTCGACACCTAGCACAGTGCCGTGTTCACAGCATGCACTCAAGACCTGTGGGACTGGGTTGAATGAGGAAGAAAATGAGGATCACACGATGTTCGTAACTTATGTCTAGGTGCCATATTGTGACTTAGGAAATTGGTAGAGTTTTTCAATAGATTTGCTATGCCTTCTAATTTTTCCTATTTAAAACAATGGGAAATAGGGTCTCAGAGTTCTTTCTCAGAGAAAGTCTGACATTTCAGGCACAGGTTACTGACAATTATTAATGGCATATGGCTTTCCCACCTCATCTTAGTGTTAAGTTTTTAATTCCTTACCTTGGATGGTAAATGACCTAACTTTGCTTCTTCCAAATCTTGTAGTAATACCGATGCTCCAGAAAGTCAGGCCACGGATATTCTGCTGTTGTGTGTTCTCCCTGCAAAAAAGTGGAGCTGTGTATCCACCAGTCTGAGAAGCGTGTGGTGCTGTAGTATTTGGAGTCAATCGCAAAGGCTAAATGGAAAAACAACTTCAGAGAATTATCACCATAAACCCTCACAGCAACAAATTATTTTGCTTAATTATTTTGTGATTCTGAGGGTATATTTAAACAGGGATATTAAAACTAGTTCCCAAGGGGCCAGCCCTATAGTAGAGCAGAAATTGCATATTACCTTCCTGCACAAACTTGCCTAACATTGTGGGAAGGACCAAAGGGAAGTTTCGGTGTTGTTGCCTATGTTAACGAGGCCAAGAGGTCCACACTGGGATAAGGAAGTCCAGTGAACCAGCCTGTGTGCAGCGTGGGAGAAGGGGCATGTGTGTGGTCCCCTGAAGTGGCTTAGGGGTCACTTACCAGTGCACCTGGGTTTCCTGTCTGTATAATGCAGGAATTGGGGCTGTCCAATGTGATGTTTTCTCCTTTTTATGACATGGCTCAGGGCAGTCCTTCTAAGACTCCTGATCAGGTATGGGCCCTTCAGGCAGATTGGGTCCAAAGGGAGGATCTCTGCAGCGACCCTGACCACGGGGTCCAGAGAGAGGATCATGGCAGCCTGGAGGGATAGGGGGGATGGTAGGACAGGTGGCATTGAAAAGGCTAATTCCAGGATCCCAGGCACCCGATATTTCCATTTTAGATATTGAATTTACATTTCAAATACTGGCCAGGGGGCTTCCACCAGGGCTGCAAGTAACCTTTGCAATAGCCAGGCAGGTGAGCCCCACCCCTACCTGAGTACCGGCCTCAAGGGATGCAGCCCAACCACACTGCGCATACTCTGGGGGTTGGGCAGGGCATGGAGAATGGGCGTGGTATAGAGAAGAGGTGGGGAAGAGGGTGGGATGGAGAAGCAGAGGGGTGGGGCCCAGGGGCCGAAGGACAAGGCAAGAGTTGGGGCCACGAGCTGTGCATGCTAGGAGCTTTTCTCTCTTAACGACTCCCAGCTGGCAACCTGTAGGGTTGCAGGACTAGAACTCCCAGGATGCTCTGGGCTCGGGGCTGTGCCTGACCCTGGGGGGAGGAGCAGAGCAGTGTGAGCTTGGCCGAGGGCCAAACCCCCATTGACTCAGGACTCAGGTCCTGCACCCGCTCCACGTGGACTGATTCCCAGAGGGATGTGACGGGACGAGAGGGACCAAGGAGTTAGGAAGGTGTGGCAGCTGCATGGGCAGCCGCGGGCCTGCAGCGTGCAACTGCTTTTGTCCAAAATTGAAGCCCAGACTGGCGCCTTTTCCCCACCGCCTCCCTCCTTTGCTTGATTCCTCCTCCCCACTGTGTGCCTGTGGGTCTTTCCACAGCCTCCTACCTAGTCCAGGGCCAGGTGCTTCTCTAAACTGCTTATGGGAACAGGTTTGACATCCCAGAAACTTTCCACATTGCCTGCTGCCCTCTGCTTTCTCCAGCCAAAGTGTCATCATTTCATCAGCTTTTGGGAGACATTCGCCCTTGTGGTCCCTCTTGGAAGCAAAACTTTGGAGTTTCGCAAGGTGATAACATTGGCTGTTGCTTGCCTTTTTCACAGATGTGGAAGTTGAGTCATCCGTGAGGTTAATCATTGGTTTCCCCAGGATCTGCTAAGGGCAGAGGGGAACAACACAATTCCCAGGCAAGTATCTAGTAGGCCGTTTTCACTAACCCATTCCAGTACAGACGCCTCCGAAACAGCATCCTTAGGATGAGAATAGCTTAAGCATTTAGCCCTTTAGATTCATCACCTAATCTCAGCTCAGGCCTGAGTGGCCAGTCTCTCAGGGACATGAGTGATGACTCTGATCCTTCAGGAAGAGACTGGTGGTCTGGCTTTGGGAGAGGCATATTAGTGGTAGACAGCACCTGGGCAGCAGTTGAAACCCGTCAGCTTTAACATCTCTGCTTTGGATTCCGGCAAGGTTCCAGGATAAACATGCCCAGGGATAGTCAGATGTACCGTATTCTTTAAAAATTGATTAGAGTAGTGAAAGGAACAGAGCACAAAATATCCTGATTATTTGCAAAAGATGAATGCAAGCAAGACCTTCTTGTTAATTTTTTTATGCTCATTCTCTTGGCTGTACTGTACGTTTGAATGCAGAAAAAAAATTTGAATTGAAAAGTTATCTTTTCCTGAGATTGGTAAATTAACTTAAAAGTCTTATTGAAACATGTGGAGGAATGGTTAGCAGCTTTCACGATTTATGTCCTCCCTAAAACTTTGGGTGTTGATCTACATGAAAAAAAGTCCTTGTTTATATTACACATCCCAATAGGTTACATTTCCAATTCCTGAATGTGGGATATTATCAAAACAACTGAATAAGCTGGTCATGGAAACTGGACCCTGTCACTATGTGAAGAATTTGCCTCGTTATGAATTAATGACATGAATTCTTTAACATTTTTGTAAAGAAAGGATGAGAAACTCTGCAGTGTCTCTGAATGTGGCAATACAGGCAATTCTCATTAGAACACATCCTCGGGTTCTTCTCTCGTGTTCAATAGACCCGGGTGATAGTCCGTGTTGTCAGGTGCAATGCCGCTCGCACAGCCCCAGTGTTCCATCCTACTCTGGCCTGTGACCTTTTCAGAGGATTCTGATGACACTCGTCCACAGGGGTTGGAAGGAGACATTGTAACATGAGGATATTCATCAGCTTGAAACAAAGATTAATGGAGAGGGAAGTTTCGGGGTCTGTGTGCTCCGATGCAACTGCTGTTGGGGTGTGGCTTCAGTGACCACTGTGCTCCCAGCAGTCCCCACAATGGCTGTCTCAGACGTTTGATCTCCTGGTGCAACCACAGCAGCTGTTGACAGAGCTGGGCGCTCGTGGTTCAGTGTCTTCCGTCAGATTTTGTGGCTCTGACCCTCCTATGTTCGCCCCCTTCCCATTCCTATCTGCTGAGTTGATTGCTTTGTAGTTGTTTCCTAGGAGCCACTGTGCGTAACTGGATTTCACAGTCTCTTTAGGGACCCACCCTCATGACACGAGTCACTGTACAACAGTGACTTATCCTGGTGTAGCCCGTGATCATTGTCTCCAGTGGAGCTGTGAAGAACCCTGCTTACTCGGAGCTCCTCTCATTCTCATGCTTCTGGGGCTGCTTACGAAGTTGAGCATCCCATCTTTGGTCTCATTAACATTATTCTTTTCATCGATTATTTTGAAATCAGATATGACTTTGTTAATAATGTAGACACTGGGTGTCACAGGAACTTTTATGTATCTTCCCCAACAGCTCTGTGAAGTAGGCCTGTGATCCCCATATTACAGGGGGAGACACTGAAGGTCAGAGAGATGCAGTAGCTTCCTTCACTTCACACAGTTTCCTGGTACATTTTGTGTCTCCACATGGAGCTCCGCCTCTCAGGTGTGTGCACTTAGCTGGTGTTCCACTTTATGCCTATCTGCCAGCCTCCCCAAAGGCACACGCCCCATCCTGAGTCCATTGTCTGCTTGATGGCAGTCGCCCTGCACAAACAGGCTTCGGGGAGGGAGTGGACTAGCGGGCGTGGTCCTCCGGCTTACTCTGGGCAGGTACTAGGTTCATTGCGAGAGCTGGAGCAGTGGAAGATACTGACTGTATCTGTGAGTGACTGACTTTCACTCACCTGGAAGGTTTGTTATGTAGAAATACTCCACTGACTTTTTGCAGGTGTCATGTCTTCTTTGTCTTCACTGCTCCTGTGGGCTTTCTCCTACAGTCCATGCTGTGCAGTAACATAGAGAACAGAGACTGGTGAACATAATACTGTTGCCCTGCGCCAAACAGTCACATCATTCATTTTTCTAATTATCAAACAAGTACACACTGTAAAAAAAGTCAAATTGCAATGATCTATGTAAAGTAAAGTGAAATATTCCCCTTTCATCCCCTTCCCTGAAAACTCACTCTCCGACTCAGAATGAACTATTGTTAAGAGGTTGTGGCTTATTCTTCTGGAAATTTCCTATGAATTTGTACATACATAAAGTTTTTTTTTAAACATAAATTACATAACTACATCGTTTTTCAATTTGCTGTTTCCCAAACCATATATCATACACCTCTCTCCTTATCAGTGCACATCATTCTAACTTACCTTTTTAGAAGGTTTAGAGGTATTCCAAAGAATAGGCATACCATGATCTGTTTATATTTTCTTTGATAGCAAAGGGTTTACATCCAGTTTCACTATTATACATAATGCTGCTATAAGATCCTTGTGTGGAATTTATTACACTGCTATTCAACTGCTCAATTTGCTTTGTTTCCTTTTAGTCAGAGACTATGATACATTTTTAACACTTTTATGGTAATTATTTTATAGGGAAATTAATTTTATCACTGACTAACGACATGTATGGGGCAGCTGGACTTCAAGGTCATCCATCTCAGTATTCTGGAGAAAAATCATGAGACTTAGAAGGTATTATGCTTGCGCCATCACATTCTAACAAGTCATGTTAACAATTTAAAGTTGAATCTTTGAATAGCCTCTACTCTCTCTGTTCAAATGAAGGATGACTTTTTCTTGTCTTGAAAACTTCTGACTCCATGGGCTGTAAGTTGTGCTTCAGAGAGTGTAGGATATTGGTGTTGTATCTATTTCTCTTCAGCTGTAGGCTGCGTCTTCTAAAGATCACAGAATTGAACATGGTCCAATCGATATATATGATTTGGTTCAAAAATTCAAAGTAATGAACCCAAGATAGGAATCTATAACTTTGGTTCTTAATAAAGAATTTCCTTTGATATCCTTAAGTCCCTGTCATTACTAGTAAAAACTCACCTATGGGTAAAGAGATGTGGTTCTGCTGGCAATGTCTGGCTTGAACATCCATAGTTAAGCCTGCCACATCTGTAGGTGGATTAGACTTGACCTCTTGATGACCTCTGCCCTTGGTCTTTGACCTGGGAAAAATAAGAATTTAAAAAAGCTGCAGTTATTAACACTCAATGTTAGAAATGCCCATTAAAGAGTGATTTTGGTTTGGTAAACCAAAGGGAGTATAAGCAGAACAAAGTCTTTAACATCTATAAAATTTCAAAAAATTC
Organism: Ceratotherium simum simum; assembly: GCF_057802395.1. Lineage (NCBI taxonomy): Eukaryota > Metazoa > Chordata > Mammalia > Perissodactyla > Rhinocerotidae > Ceratotherium > Ceratotherium simum. Next base: position 5,143,161 of record NW_028261259.1, read on the forward strand.
TAATTTTTAAAAATATAACTCTATTTTTGCCACAGTGCAAACTGTGTATATATGAATGAAGTATCCCTCTGTCAATTTCTTAAGTTGTTTCCATTGATTTGATGGATTTATCTTCTAACCCGGATTCCAAGTGTGAAAGGACATCTTGGTCCTTCAAAGAAAAGAAACCATTGAAATTTAATTTTCTTTTAGCTCGGCATCCCACAGGTTTGAGAAATAAATGATCATGTAATGATACAATGATTTTGAAATCTAATTGTTAATTAGGGGGGTGTAAGGGATGATTGAATGGTGGTTCATCCCCATGGTCAGGGGTATTGTACACATGGACGTGTAAACACGATTCAGGAAGCTGCTTCAGCCCCGTGACATCCCTGAGAACCACAGTGCAGGAGGATCTAGGTACACAGCCGTCTGCCTCGATCTCCTGGGTTACATGTAGATCCAGGGGTCTTGACAGTGGCTTCAGAGCAGCTAACTTTTATCTATTTCTCCCCTTCCTTAGCTCCAGTTTATCTCAAACAGTCCTGACTACCATATTTTAAAGTAAGACCAATTATAGTTATCTACATGAGTTTCTTGTTCATTATTGCAGAGTAATAATCAAGGATACCATTAAATATCATTTAATTGACCTTATTAAATTTGTTGTACCTTATAATTGATTAGAACACTACGTTTAGTTCAGCGTTAGATATTCACCAAGTGTGTTAATCTGCTTACAACTGCTATGTGCCTCACTCCTCTTAGAAGTGTATCTTTGGTCCATCACAAGATTTTAATGACTCAAATCATCATAAATTAAGATAATGTACTGTCTTTTGGATGATAGGGAGGCATATGGGTCCATTTTGGAAATATGCCCATCTGTCTTTGTTCCCCATGGGAAGTTTCTGGTCACTAGGTCTCCAGGTGGTTTGCACAAGCCCTAGGTCTGTAATAACTTGGTGCCTCTCCTTCTAATTGGGGTTGAAATAAAACAGATTAGAGAGACTTATTAAAGTTTTGGTTGCATGCAGTCTTCTATGAAGACCATCCATGCATATTGTTCTGGATAGCTCTCTGTTTCTAAGACTACTAGTTACTTTAAGGGCTTGACGGGAACTGTGAAAGGTCTGATATTTTACCTTTCCTGCAAGCTAATAAGTTAGCCTACAATGGTTTAACAGATGCTGACAAAAGACACGAGACCCATGGGTCAGAGACAAAGGACTTAATGACACAGCAATAGCAGTAGCCAGAGTATCAGCATTTGCACCGGTTCACTAAATCCCACTTCCTACACGGTGAGACACAGTGGGCCAGGTGACATGCAGAGGTTTGCAAGATCTCAGAGCCTAAGGAATTCAAATCTTTGATAACGGGCAGGATGTCTGCTAACCTTTGCCCTGGGGGGGTGTTAGTTTTATTATACTGGGCAGTAAGCAAGCCTGCCCTTTGCTCCAGAGGAGACAACTATTTCTATCTTCCAAGGCTGACAGCTCTACACACATCCTTGAAAAGATAACCTGGTCTTACTGGCTTTCAAAGATAAGCTTGAATGAGACTTGATCATCATTCAGTTCTTCTGTTTCCTTTATTGAGATTGTGCAAATATGCTCTTTTCTCTGTAAAGTTCACTAACTTTATTCATACATAAGGGATGCTTTTGGTTTTATTTATTAAGTTGAAATTGTCTTATTAGAGTAAATGATGAAACTGTTATGGGTTGGATCTGAAAGTATGATTTCCAGGAAAAATGTGAAAGAAGATCAGTGCTCACAGAACTTTGCCACAAGGAGCTGATAGCAACTTAAATGATTTTAATTTGAATACTGTTTTATACAACTATCTTCCATTTACTTCATCCTCTCTGCTTCCTGTAACTCTCATATGGGAATGGGGCACTTTCAGGGATTCACTGAACTCATTTACAATATTCAAATGGTTTTGTCTGTTGTGTTTTTTTTTATTGAGGTAAAGTTGACATACAACATTATATCAGTTTCATGAGTACAACGTAATGATTCAATGTTTGAGTATATATTGAAATGATCACCACGATAAGTCCAGTTAACATCCGTCCCCATACATAGTTACAAATATTTTTCTCTTGTGATGAGGACATGGCATATTTCAAGGTGCAGAAGAATCAACGATGGTGTCATACTTTTCTATATACAGCTTGATGAATTTGGACATAAGTATACACCCTTGAGACTGTCATCACCATCAAGGCCACAGACATATCCATCACCTTCCAAAGTTTTCTCTCACCTCCTTTATTACTATCATTCTGTGGTAAGAACTCTTAGTATCTACTCTAGTAAGAAATGTGATGTATGCAATAGAGTTTTGTTAGCTGAAGGCACTATGCCATATCCTACATCTCCAGAACTTATTTATCTTGATAACTGAAACTTTGTATCCTTTGATAATCAGCTCCCCATTTCCCCATCCCTCCAGCCCCTGGCAACCACCATTCTAACCTCTGCTTGTATGAGTTTCACAATTTTAGATTCCACATATAAGTATTTGTCTTTCTCTGTCTGCCTTATTTCACTTAGCATAGTATCTTCTAGGTCCCTCATGTTGTCAAAAATGGCAGGAATTCCTTCTTTTTTCAAGGTTGACGAATATTCCATTTCCTTATCCATTCATCCATCAGTGACATTTAGGTTACTTCCATATCTTCGCTATTGTGAATTAGCTGCAATGAACATTAGAGTACAGGTATCTCTTTGAGACCCTGATTTCAATTCCTGTGGGTATATACAAGAAGTGGGATTGCTGGATCATATGCTAGTTTTCTTTTTTGGAGAAACCTCCATAATTTTTCCATAATGGCTGTACTAGTTTACATTCCCACAAGGTTTCCTTTTCTCCACATCTTCACCAATATTTGTCATCTTTAGTTTTTTTGATAATTGCCATCTTAACAGGTGTGAAGTTATACCTCATTGTGGTTTTGATTTGCATTCCCTGATGATTAACGATGCCAAACACCTTTTCATACACCTATTGGCCACTTGTATGTCTTCACTGGAAAAAGTCTATTGTAGTCTCTTGCCCATTTTTTAAATTGATTTGTCTTTTTGTTATTGAGCCAACAGAAAAAAAAGGAGAACAAAATTTCCAGGCATTATGGGTGCTTCCCAGTTGATGCAGACGGTTTTGTGTTTACAGTGGTACCAAAAGGTCATGTTTTGTGCTTTTTCTTCAGCTTGTCATAAGACCAGCAGTAGCTGCGGCATGGCAGATAATCGGGATCTTCTGGGTTTGGAGGTTTACAAAATAAATGAGTGGTAAGGAATTTTTTATTTTTCCAAGGAAATTATTGTGACCATAGTCCATGGAATCCAGGATTAGTTAGGTGTAGGAGGAAATTAAGGTGAGGATTGGTGATCTGGCATTACTTCTGATCTTGAGGGACAGGTATCTACTGTATGAGTGTTTGAATAAAAATATTAGAGATCAAGAATTTGTGGTGGGTGAATATGTTTTCTGAATTATTTACTTTTGAACATAACCACTAGGATTATGTGAACATCTGGGATATTTGAGGAAGTCGTTAACAGGGGGTGGTTGATAATATCACTATTGATTTAACCTCTATGCACACCAAGTGGTCAATGGATTAAGCAAATGAGTAGACAGAAAACACAGAAATGGTAAGATTTGGGATTTAGTAAAGGACTGGGGACCGACTGTCCTGAGTGGGAGTGACAGGACTTGTGCGGTTGAGAGTGACAAGAAGAGAATAGAATCACACTCAAATAAGGAGGGGGTGTTAACAGGATGGAGGGGGAGAAATGATCTGGAGGAGCCTTGAGTTTTGACCTTGAGCTTTCTGTTCTTGATGCAAATCTGCCTGATGACATCCCAGGACACAGGTCAGATCTATCCCCAGAGGCTAGAGGGAGGGTGGAAGTACAAAACAGCCAGGATAATTGTCCTAAAAAGGCAGGCTTCTTTTATCATTTGACCCACTTTCATGATTAATTTTTGTAGGGTAAGAGGAAAAGAAGGATGATAAGAAGGATGATAGTCACGTCTTCACAGAGGAAGCAGCATAACTGTGAAAAACAGTCCAAACCAAAGCCTGGTTTAAGCATCTCCATCCCTTTGAGGATGTCCAGTGACATATTCAAGAGGCCGGTGACTAGAATCCCATCACATCCTGGCAATGACGGAGCTCTGGGAGGACTCCTTGGACCAGGCCCACCAAGTCTGCTGGCCCGAGAGACCGCAAGGACTGCAGGCCGGCAGCTGTGCAGGACAACTCGTAAGTCCTTTCAATCTTGCCAAAGCATTGCAAAAACTTGCACCTAGTCACACAGGTGAATCCCTGCCAGGTGTTCTTGCAGGTGGTCTGCATTCCAGGTCCCTTGCTCACTCCTGCTGGTCTTCAGAATTGGCAGAGATGATTCCAGGAGCTGATATGGGCATTCCACAGCTTGACTGCCAACAATTTCTGACGACTGAGGAAGGTATCAGGAAGGAGGAAAGGGCAGTGAAGAGCACAGGAGCGAGACTGATGATAGCACTGATGGTGGACAGACTTGCTAGCGAGGCAGAGAAAGTGAGGGGCCAAGAAGGCCGTCCTGACAGCAGATGAAATGGAGCAGGCACCTCAGTGAGGTCTCATGGCTGCGTCCTTAATGTTCCTTGCTTTGAGCTCTTGAACTTTTAAAATATACCAATACCTTTCTTTTATTAAACTCTACTGCGTGACATAGAAAATATACATAGCGGTTTCTTTCTGAGGTGAGAGGTTGAGTTTTAGGTGAGGAGAAAAAGATCTTCCTTTTTCATGCTGTTTTCTCATTGTCCTTTACCATGTACAATATTTATTTGTACTTTAAAGTCAGCAGCCAGTTATCAACGTCACGGGATGATTCAGCTTTTCCCCTCACAGTCACAGTAAAACCTACATAAAGTGGATTATCTTTTTGTGTAATATTCCAATAGATTCCAAAATATTATTTCAAAAGCACTTTTGTGTCTATGTTCTCATATTAGATATTTACTTCTATGTCTCCATTTTTATGTTCTCTGTTGCATGCTAATTCAGAGTTGCATCTAAGGAAATACCAGATTTCCCTCAGTTTTTTAGATCAATGTGTTTTGGATATGTGATTCATGAAAATGGACATGGCAGTTGGGGGATCGTGCTATTATCGAAAGAGATCTTTTCAGCATCAGTAATGCTGAAAGAAACCACTGCTTGTTGGGATTTAATTGTCTATTTGAGGGATCAAGCTTTCACTGTTGGCACTTCTCTTTCTCTTTGGAGGGAAAGTACGGCCTACCCTGTCTTTCCATTACCAAATCACTTTCCTGGGTGGCTGTGCCATGTCAGGAAGGGCTTGAGATGATGGGAACCGGGGTTCATCCTCAACTTCTGGCTGTCCTGAGAAGGCTTCCCTGGCAGAGTGCAGCTTGTGTGTCTGGGTGACATTTCCAGCCATCAGAAAGGAGGGGATAACTCACAAGTGCCAAGCGATTCATCTGTCCTTTGTCTTACACGGTGTTCCCAAGGGATGAGGTTCAAAATGCCACTTGGTAACAATTTGAAATCTCCTAGTCATGGGGTGGGTTTTCTGTGTGACCTCAGAACAGTGTCTGTTCACCACCAGATGGGAAGCATTTCAGTATTTTAATTGGTAAGGCTGTGCTAATGCACGTCCATGGACCATCAGTTCCGTGGCATTCCCTGCTGGAGCCCCCCACACCCCTGTCATACCTCATCTTTCAAAGCTCCAAACAGTCTTCACACCCCAGGGGGTGGTGGTAATGTAAACACAACACAGGATTGGGGAAAAAAACACAACCACCCAGGGGTGACACAGTTTAAGGGCTCGGGCCCAATTGCCCCATTTGGACGAGTTGGTAACACCAACACTTAGTGTGTAAACTGGAGGATTGTTCAAGATCTTGGACCTAAGAATGACACGGGCTCAGATGTCACTTTGGACAGCAAGGGACAGTGTGGGGTCACTCACTGGCCAGGATTATGGTCCCTTATACTGGCAAAGTAGAGCTCACCGGGCATCCTCTTGCCAAGCCAGAGAGGAGGCTTGGGACCTTCTAGGGAATTTCTGCCCTAAAGTGAATTACTTAAGGAAGGCAGGGGTGCTGAAAATCCTAGTTGACAGGGAGCAGCCATGTTTATGGAACGAGGCCCAGCAGTAGCCTGAAAAGCTGCATCACAGATCTTTCCTCCTGGATACAGAACAAGCAGGAAAAGGAATTCAGAGTCTTGGACAAGGATCCCAGCAGGATTCAAATCCAGGTCAGGGGTGAACACGGAGCCCCTAGAGGGGCCTCAGGAGCGAGGTTTTGCCTGCCTTTAGTCCATTTGCAAATGAGCTTCCTTGGGCCTTGTCCTCTCCACGTGCACGTTTTGATCTTTTTACTTTGTTTTCCCCACTTAGAGCCGATGCAATTCCAGAGATTGAACTAGAAAACTACAAGTTCCTAAAATTTAGTCAAAAGAAATCTCAACAAGAGAAGCAGAAAACGTTCCCTGTTCCTTAAGAATGGAGAAAGGCAGCCCCTGCCTGTGGCACGACATGGTCCTGGGTAGTGCTGTTTTAAAGACACCCACATTTCAGTGGTTGTTGCTCTGCCTGTGAAAGTACCTTCAACAATTAAATCCCAAGAGAATGGGCGGGGGACACGTCTGCTCCTAGAGGAGCTGAATGATACTGAAATGAACTGGTCTTCGGAATTAGGGGGACTTGGGAGTGTCCCCACTAGCCAGGGAAGGGGCTGGCCCTTCTCCCTTCTCCCACATACAGTAAGCTGATGACCCGGAAGAGTTCGTGATTTAAGGAGAAATGAGAGATTCAGTGTCTCACTTACATGCCTACAGAAAGCGAGAGAATCACACCACAACTCCCAGGCTGTAAAGGGAAAAGGACTTTAATATAATATTCAAATATGGCATTTATTGTTTACAACAAATAAATTCTGTTCCTCCCCAATGGGTGAATAGTTGCTGGGGTAAAGATGCCAGGGAGCTGAAGTGGGTGTGTCCCCTTTCTCTTGGGCTTCAGGAGCCGCAGGAAACAGCTTACAATGCTCCCCTTCCTGTCAGGTGGGAGGAGCTGGCCAGGTGCCTGGAAAACCTCCCAGCTGTGTCCCCGCTGCTGAGGATGGGGCTGTGATCGGCCACTGGTACGGGAGTTGTTGTTGGGGCCTGGGGACTGAGTAGAAGAGTCGGGTTATCTTGGCGACCTGGAAGAATGATGGCCCCCCACCCTGTCCCCACTGCACTGGGTGCTCCAGACCCTGTGCTCAGTGCTGTCAGCCACCAGTACCCCATTTGTCCCTGCCACGCAAAAGATTATTTAGTGTCACCTATTTCACAGAGGAGGAAACGGAGTCTCAGGAAGCTGAAGAGAGTCACCCCAGTCACAGGACTGCTCAGTAGTGGAGCTGGGATCCCATTGCCAGCTGTTCGACTACCCAAGGCCATGCTTAGCCCTAAGACTTACTGAACACCTAGGAGTCAGTCACGCCGGCCCAGACACTCACTCACCCCTGACCTTGATGATGGCGGGTTCTTCTTGGCCTTGAGTATTCTACTGGCCAACTAGGTTTGGGGGTCTAGCTGGCACGAGAGGCTGTAGCTCCAGGACAGAGAGGCTTCTGTGAACCTACCAGAAACCACACCTCAGGTGTCCCCCCACTGCCTGCCCAGCAGCTGGAGTCTGAGTGTCCCAGAGGTCGCCATGCAATAAGGCCTGGGGCTGAGTGGGGGGCCACGGAGACAGGCTCTCTGGACTGGCCAACAGGGAGAGTCCACCCCTGCCCTCACCCAACTCCTGTCCGGCCTCACCTATCATTCTCGTTGAGCAGCTCCATGTCTTGGAACCAGGCCACAAATCGCTCCTCGGGCTCTAGGTTGTAATTCTTTGCGGCCACCTGGAGCAGCAGGATCTCCCTCATGACTGGGTATTCCTGGGACCAGAGGGAAGGAGAGACTGCAGTTAGGGCCTGGGTGAGAGATGCTGTATGGGCCTTGTCAGGTGTCAGGGGTGGGGCAGGGACCAGTCCTGGGAACTGTCCTTCCCTCCAGTTCCTACCAGGTTTTACCTGTTCTCAGAATGGGAATAAGCAGCGCCTCCTCCAGGATGTTTTCCTTGATGCCATCCTCCCCTCAACCCACCTGCCAACTGGATGTGTCTCCCACTTCTCTGTTATCAAACTCTTCCACTCAATGTAAGATACAGCGGGTGGAGCCAGGGACTGTTCTGCCCAGAGGGTCTCTGATTTCCTCCTCCTTCCCCTCCCCTGCAGGGGGTGCAGCAGCTGTTCACTTCAGTCCTCTTCTCAGGTTGATCTCCTTCCCCTGGAAGGCAGAGAGCCAGAGTCCATCAGACAGAGGCCCCTAGCCTGACTAGCCCCCTATGCCCACCCCTTCTCAAGTTGCACTACTGCCAGGTCCCCAGAGGGGGCCGGGCATGCAGAGAAAACAGGACTTGGACCTAGGCCGGGCTCTGGGCTCCAGAGAAGGAGCACATGGGGGAGAGGCTGAGGGACCTGGCAACACAACCCTCTCTGATGACAGACTTGGAAGCTGAAGCCTCAGGCAGAAGGGACTGCTCAGCCACTTATGTGCTGCCTGACTTGGAGGGACCCGAAGCCTCTCTCCCTCCACAGGCAGCATGGGAGGGAGAGGCTGAGTCCAGCTCAGATAAAACCTCATGCAGCTGTGCTATCAGGCAGCTCTGAGCTTCCCCAGCCTGGGGAACTGCAATGGGTGTCTCAGGTGGAGCCTCTGTTCACTCATCCATAAGATGTGCCTGATACCCCAGCTCCCAGAGGCAGCTGTGAGGCTCTCAGGAGAGATGTGAAAAGTGCTGAGAGCTCAGAGCTCAGTTCAGCGGCTCCCACATCCCAAGGCTCAGGATCCTGGTCCTCAATGCCTGGTCCTCAGGTGCACCCACCTCGAGATTATCACCCATCAGCAGGTGCAGCATCAGCAGGTGACCAAGGAAAGTGCCAAGATAGGGGATGACACTCTGTGACATCGGAGTGTGGGTGGGATGAGCCCTTGCTCTCAAGTCGGCCCCCTGCAGACCCTCCCCTGAAAAGTCTTCACCCTCAGCCTCCTGGCCCACCCCAGGGTTCCCACGGGGAGCAGCCTAGGACCCTTAGCAACCTCCCTTCAATTCCTCCTCCCTTCACACCCCAAGAACACCACACTTGGGTGGTGTTCCTCACCTCGCAGGGCCGGCTTCTGGCAAATCACAGGGTATGCGGTCCCTGGCCCTCCCCACAACAACTCATCCTGCACCAGCTCTTCAAGGCTCTCCTCCTGGTCACTTCTACTGGGGGATTCAGGCACTGTGGCAGCAAGAGGAAGGGCCGTCCTCTCTTGAATTGAGGCCTCTAGCTGGGAGGGCAGAGCCCCTCCCCCACAGGCACACTCACCTGCTGCTGCTGCTGCTTCTCCTGCACTCTCTGGGGGCTGATCTGCTGGGGGGCAAACGTGGAGGGCACCTCCTGCCAGGGTCAAGGAGAGTGTCAGCGGGCCATACTCCCCTCACCCCATTTCTCTCCAGCACCACTGGCCTCCGAACCTGGACCTCTGACTTGTGTCAACTGGTACCAATGCTACTCCATCCTCCAAGGTGTTGTGATTCTAGAACAAGCCTAGCTCCAACTTTCATTCTGGGTGTGAGCTTGGGCTTCCGGTATGGCCTCCCCGAGCCTGTTTCCTCATCTGGAATGTGTGAGAACTCCAGCTACCTCACAAGTACTCCTGAAGACTCAGTGTCACAAAACTGTCATCATTCTGCTCGCTCTCACCCCTCCAGGTGGAGCAGGCAGAAAGCTCCCACAGTCCTTTCCTCCCTCTTAACTCATCACCACCCTGTGAGGCCTCCACCACACAATCACCATCCGTCCCTTCCCTGATGAGGAGAGAGAGGCCCAAACAGTGTCAGTGAGTTGCCCACAGAGGAGAGGCCACTTGCCCTTCCCAGCCAGACGCCCTGTTCCCACATCCTCACCTAACCCCCAGCCCCACCACTGACAACAGTCCTGTCCTCTGAGCTCTCAAAGCTTGGTCCTTGGCCGAGCAGTGGAGAGGACGGTGTGTCTTGGGAGTCTGGTTGAGTGGCTCCTGCCTGCCCCAGTCTCGTGGAGTGTCTGGCCCCCAGGCTGGGCCAGAGGCCATGCCAAAGCCTTCTCCTCACCAAGGAACCCCTCAGGAAATTCCTCTGCACTGAACTCTTTCTTTATCCACTCAGGAACTGAACCCCCAATGTGCCACCTCTGATCCACAGGGAAGGTGGTGACAGGACGCTTTGCTTCCTCATTTACGTGAAGCTCCTAACGTCCTTTCAGCAGGATCCACTAAGAATCCATGAGTTGCCTAGACGCTTCTCATAAGCCCCTGGGGGCATATATCATTGCCAACCAGGCACTCAGATGAGACTCTTGTGGTTGACTCGAGTGACTGCTCTAGGGGTCCAGTGGGGGGGGTCCCCGAAAGCACACACATCTGTCTCTGGTCCAGCCGTTCAGGCCCAAGGATGAGCAGCCTGTTTGTCCACCTGGACCATGGGAATCCTCTGCCATGCATGTCCCTGGGACAGGCAGGGTGTCCTCCCCTTGGAGACATGGTGAAGACAGAAGGAGCAGCAGGGGCTTGGCTTCCTGAGGACGGGTTTAGGCTGAGGGCTAAACCCACCGCAACAGCCTGGAAGAAGCTACATCCAGCAGGATGGACGTGCACGGAAGCCAGAGACCTGCTGATGGCACCAGCTCGCCAACTCCTCCTGGAACAGCCCAGCCAACACCACTGTGTCCCATGACCAGGGCCCCTTGCCCAAAAATGGCACCCTGCTGCTCATGAGCTGAACAGATCCCTCTGCTTGTTAACCTGGACAAGATAGACGGGAATGTCTCAGAGAAAGTTCAAGTGAGAAACTATCAAAACCACAGCCTGCCCAGTACCTCTGCCCCTCTCTCCCCTCCTCTCTTTCCAGACCCACAGCCTCCACTCTATCTTGGTCATCAGTTTTCTGCTCAAGGACTCGTCTTGGCTATAGAGCTCCTTAAGTTTTTCAGAGCTTTACCCGAGGGGAGGGGAAACAGTGAAGGATAAATTTAGGGATAATGTGAGGGGTCTGAGTGCAAATCCCTTTTCTTTGACAACCCAAGAGATTAAACTTGCCTGGAGGAGCGTTCTCACTGGGCTCCTCTGAGCACTAAGGTCTCATGGGACTGGGAGGGGACTCTCCTGTTGGTCACTGGGGTCTCCACTCCCCAGCTCTACAGAGCAGCTCTGTTTTGGCCACTATGAGTTTCAACTGGCCATAGAGTTCTGTTGCCATAAACACTTGAAAATCTCCAATGTGGCTCAACCCAATAGCTGACATTTAGGGAAACCGAGTCCTGAAGCAGAACTGGTGCATTAAGGACACCAGGAGACTTAGAGACCAACTGCCCACTCCCAGGCCCTGTCCCCAGCATTTGCTGCCTCCCAGGAGTTCCCGGCTGACTGAGGCGCCAATGGCAGTCATACAGGAGATCCCCCATCCATCCTGATCCTCCTATGGAGAGAGGTCTACCCACAGGGAAACTTCCCCCCATGTGTTATTCAGGTGGCTTGTGGAGGTTTTCTGCAGAGCAGAGATGAGAGTGCGGGGCGAGGAGAAGTTCTTCCAGATCTCGCACTCCTGGGGAAGGGAAGAGAATGAGGTGTGAGGTTGGGCACTGGAGCCCTGCTTGCTCTAGCTTCAGTCCCCTTCTATTTAAATCTCCCCTCCTGGGGCCGGCCCTGTGGCTTGGTGGTTAAGTGCGCGCGCTGCGATGCTGGTGGCCCGGGTTAGGATCCCGGGTGCGCATCGAGGCACCACTTCTCCGTTCATCCTGAGGCCGAGTCCTGCATACAGCAACTAGAAGGATGTGCAGCTACGGCATACAACTATCCACTGGGGCTTTGGGGGGAAAAATAAAATAAATAAAATCTTAAAAAAAAAAATAAATCTCCCCTCCTGGATGAGACAGATGCTCAGGGAGCCCCAGAAGGACATTTAGGACCCAGAAAGTAACACTCACAAGGAGGAAGAGTTTAGCTCAACCAAGGGAAGGAGCCAGGTAGGAAGTGAGCATCCTCCCGCTGGGACCTGGAGTCAAGGTCAGCGGGCCCCTGGCATGAAGGGCCTAGGGACTTGCAGGAGCTTAGACCACACACTGCAATCCTGGGAGCTGATAAAGGTGGCGAGGAAGTTCCCAAGTCTCCAGAGAGGGGCTCTACTGGGCCTCCCACGGCACACCTGGGCCACCTGGACCCAGTGCTCTACCACCCTCGCCCTGTCCTGGGCTGTCATGCTCCGGTCCCTGAGGCAGGTGGTGATGACGAGGCTGCCCACCCTTCAGAACTGGTCGATGGTGGCCTGGATGGTAGGTTTCTAGTGCTCATTGCCATGTTTCTTCGTCTTACCCCAGGTGGATCCCAGGCACTGAGAGGGCACCACCTTGAGAAGAGCTCCTGGGGAACAGGGGGAGTGTCATCCAGCCCTGCCACAGGCCACCTCTGTGTCCACAGCCACTAAAGTCCCACACAGTTGTCACAGTTTAGAGCTGGAGCTCAGGAAGCTCAGGATGTAGCCTGAGCCTTGTGAGAGTCCCTGGGTTTTCTTCTCTGTCCACCGAGGGTACCCAGCACACCAGGGTTGGGATGACCCAGGACCCAATCCCGGCAGGGAAGGGAGAGGGTATTTGCACCCAGTCCGTCCTGGCTAACTCCAAGCTCCAGACGGTGGCTCAACTCTGCTCATGCCAAGGGGGCATCTTCCACCACCCTGATCTCCGCTCTGGTCCCACTCCCCATTCTGATGCACATTCCCCCATGGCAGCTAGAACCACTGGCCTTGTCTGTCTCCCTTGTAGTGAAGCACACATCAGGTGTCAAGTCCTGAAGCTGTTGAGCCTCCTGAGGAGCTGGCTGGGCCACCGTAGACCTGGCTGCACACAGTGAGGTCCCCTCCACCACTGATGGGCCAGGCCCTGCCAAGCTTTCCATCTCTTCTACCTCATGGAGCCGGCACAGCCACTCTGTGCAGCAGGTCCTGTTAGTGTCCACCACTACGGTCTGCAGGTGGACAGCAAAGGCTTGGGGGTTCTGGAAGTTGCCCAGGTCATATGGTTGGTAAGGGGTGGTGTTGAGATTTGGGCCCAGATCATGGGAGTCTGGATCAGGTCTGGGGCAACGATGGCAGAGGGAAGACCTGCTCCACCCGGCCCTGAGGGCCCAGCTGTTCACCACATCCATCACGGTCAACTGCTCCACCACCAGCTTAGGAGAGAAGGCCGTGAGGTTGGGCTTCTTCTCACGCTCCTTAACAGCCACAGGTGGAGATGGACTTCCCACTAGAAATGATGGTGCAGGTGACTCCAGCTCAGCAGCTCTCACTCCTGCTGGAGCTGATGTCAGCCCTTGCTCCAGCTCCAACACTGCTAATGGAGGGGACGCTGGCCTCAGCACTAGTAGTGGTGATGTGAATGGAGCTGTAGCCAGCTCTACCTCCACCACTGCCCACTGCTCTGCTTCTGCCACTGGCTGGAGCTCTGCAGCTGGCGCTACAGTGGGATAAAGAGAAAGATTCACCCACATAGCTGACTTTCCATGTGTCCTTCTAAACACAGGAAAGATCCCACTTCCCTTCCAGGAATATCCAGCCTGCAGTCCCCCTTACCCTCTGCCTCTGCCTCAGTGGCCTCCAGAAGCTCACACCGGGCAAGGGTAAGAGGGTCATGGCAACTCAGCTCCAAACCAGGCAAGGTTACCTGTGTGTACATCCCCTTTAGCTTGAAAAAGGGACAGCCCCAGTCTGGTTATGCCCTAGTTCTGGTCCAACCTGGTCATCTCAAGGTCCTGAGTGTGGAGACCCTCTGCTCCTCCTCTCATCTCAGAGCAGCACTGGATGGTGTTTGTGACCTCATGCACCTTCCCCTTGCCTAGTGAGTTGGTGAAATTGAAACCATTGGGCAGCTCCTCGATGACCCTCTGACTGGAGTTCTGCAAAGACTGCTCTGGAGCTGGGCCAGAAGGAATCAGGGGCTGCCTGGAGACTGCCACTGGGGTCATCCCCCAAGAGAAAGTCTGCTCCTCAGTTCAGGCACAGAGGGACATCCCTGCAAAGAACTGTGGTCAGGCAGGAAAAGAGATGAAACCTCTATGTCTCAGTAACATAAGAGTAGAGGAGCTCACCTTCTTATGCTGATAGCCATGACCTGGGCTATGAACATGACAGGCCCTCCATACTTCCGACACCTAACAACCAGCTCCTGCCCAGGAATGGCCTTCCCCTCATACCCTGTCTTCTCCCCTCCACACAAACACACACAGACACACACACACACAAGATGAGGGACAAGGGGTGTGGGGCTGATCAGGTGGGATCACAGTTGTGTCCTGGCCTGCACTAGCTTTTCTTGGGCTGCCCCGTGTTACCCTTCACTGCCTCCTGCCAGACGCCCAGAGGCGTCGGGGATGAGGGCTGAGCCAACGTCGGCAACGACCAAAAAGTTTCTCTTTCTGGGTATTTTTGAGCCTAGATCCTACAAATTTGGGATACAACAACAAAATATTTTTTCCTGTTGACTGTCTCCAGTCAAGTGAGCTGGATGGGGGGCTGTGGGTGCCTGGTTACCAGAGTTCTAAGATCTGTTGAGGTCTATGACCAAGGAAGTGAGGTCATTTTTCAAGATTCCTTTAGCTGGGCCCCTTCCCTCAATCAGACTTGTCCAGAGCTGCCCCCGTGCCCTGGCTGTTAACCCTTCTCCCCCATGTCATCTCCTGAACTGTACACAAGGAGCCTACACAGCCCTAGCCACAGCTCCCTGGAAACCTAAGGCGGGTCCTAGCTTTGAGGAGACAGAGATGAATGCAGACCTCCTTTTTCTTACCAGTTCTTCAACCTGAGAAAGTCCCTGTACCTCTCAGGTCCTCCCCAGTATCTAAACCTGCACCATGGGGATCAGGCTAGAATCTACTTCCTAGGGATGTCACCTGGTGTATATGACATAATATCTATTACCCCTGTGGGCTGGTGTCACAGGTACCTAAGGCACAAACTTAGAGATGGAAGAATAACAAGAAGGGGTGACAGGCAGCACAGAACACCCCTCAAAACAGGCCTGGGTTCTAGCAATGTGATATTGGAACAGTCGCTTCCAACTTGCCTCATTTTCAGGTCAGCATCATGAGGGGGTTGAAACTAATGGAAATTTAGATACTGCCATCCTGTGGCATAAAACCATTCAATTGTTTCCTGTTTAATGGAGAATGCGACCCAAGTGCCTCTCTTGCCCTACGAGGTGGGCAATCTCCACAGTGGTATCCAGTAAGCCCTACCCATGGTATAGCCATCCCAGTGGAACCACTAAGTAGTTAGTAACTGGTTTCTTAACATAATAACAGCCAAAGTGATGGGATGTCTTGTCTAAATTTTAACTAAAAAAGTCTCTCATTTCCTCTTACTCCCTCTTTCATGTCCCATTTCTCTCTCTCTCTCTCTCACTCTGTCGAATCCCTGTAACTGAGGAATCAAATACCAGTGTTTTGGGGCTGCCCAATGTGGACGCCTAGAGAGGAGAGAAGCACGAGATTGCCCAGGCCAACAGACAGAAAGAAACTCAGGCTCTCAGTCCAAACTGAACCCTGAAAGCTGAGAGTGAACTTGGGGGCCAGTCCTCCCCCAGTTGAGCCTCAGTTGCAGGCCTCAAAGGGTGGTGATGAGGTAAGAGGGAAGAAAGGACTGTGGGAGCTTTCTGCCTGCTCCACCTGGAAGGGTGAGGGCGAGAACAGTGTCATGTGACACTGAGTCCTCAGGAGAACCTGTGAGGTAGCTGGAGTTCTCACACCTTCCAGATGAGGAAACAGGCTCGGGGAGGCCAGACCGAAAGCCCAAGCTCACACCCAGAGTGAGAGTTGGAGCTTGGCTTTTTCTAGAATCACAACACCTTGGAGGATGGAGTGCTATTGGTACCAGTTGCCTGGAGTCAGATGTCCAGGGTCAGAGGCCAGTGGTGCTGGAGTGAAATGGGGTGAGGGGACTATGGCCTTACTCTCCTTGACCCTGGCAGCAGGGGCCCTCCACGTTTGAACCCCCGCAGATCAGTCCCCATAGAGTGCAGGAGAAGCAGCAGCAGCAGCAGGTGAGTGTGCCTGTGGGGGAGGGGCTCTGCCCTCCCAGCTGGAGGCCTCAAATCAAGAGAGGAGGCCCCTTCCTCTAGGTGCCACAGTGCCTGAATCCCCCAGTAGAAGTGACCAGGAGGAGGGCCTGGAAGAGCTGGTGCAGGATGGGTTGTTGTGGGGAGGGCCAGGGACCGCACACCCTGTGATTTTCCAGAAGCCTGCCCTGGGAGGGGAGGAGGAGGAGTGTGGTGTTCTTGGGCTGTGAAAGGTGGAGGAGTTGAGGGGAGGCTGCTAATGGTCCTAGGCTGCTCCCCGTGGGAACCCTGGGGTGGGCCAGGAGGCTGAGGGTGAAGACTTTTCAGGGGAGGGTCTGCAGGGGGCCAATTTGAGAGCAAGGACTCATCCCACCCACACCCCGATGTCACAGAGTGTCATCCCAAATCTTGGCACTTTCCTTGGTCACCTGCTGATGTTGCACCTGCTGATGGGTGATAATCTCGAGGTGGGTGCACCTGAGGACCAGGCAGGGAGGACCAGGATCCTGAGCCTTGGGATGGGGAGCCCCCGAACTGAGCTCTGAGCTCTCAGCACTTGGCACATCTCCTGTCATAGGAGCCTCTCAGCCACCCCTGGGAGCTGGGGCATCAGGCCCATCTTAGGGATGAGTGAACAGAGGCTCCACCTGAGACACCCATTCCGGTTCCTCAGGCTGGGGAAGCTCAGAGCTGCCTGATAGCACAGCTGCTTGAGGTTTTATCTGAGCTGGACTCAGCCTCTCCCTCCCACGCTGCCCATGGAGGGAGAGAGAATTCGGACCCCTCCAAGTCAGGCAGCACATAAGTGGCTGAGCAGTCTCCTCTGCCTGAGGCCTCAGCCTCCAAGTCTGTCATCAGAGAGGGTTGTGTTGCCAGGTCCCTCAGCCTCTCCCCCATGTGCTCCTTCTCTGGAGCCCAGAGCCTGGCCTAGGTCCAAGTCCTGTTTTCTCTGCATGCCCGGCCCCCTCTGGGGACCTGGCAGTAGTGCAACTTGAGAAGGGGTGGGCATAGGGGGCTAGTCAGGCTAGGGGGCTCTGTCTGATGGACTCTGGCTCTCTGCCTTCCAGGGGAATGAAATCAACCTGAGAAGAGGACTGAAGTGAACAGCTGCCGCACCCCCTGCAGGGGAGGGGAAGGAGGAGGAAATCAGAGACCCTCTGGGCAGAACAGTCCCTGGCTCCACCCCCTGTATCTTACATTTAGTGGAAGAGTTTGATAACAGAGAAGTGGGAGACCCATCCAATTGGCAGGTGGGTTGAGGGGAGGATGGCATCAAGGAAAACTTCCTGGAGGAGGGGCTGATTATTCCCATTCTGCAAACAGGTAGAGCCTGGATGGAACTGGAGGGAAGGAGGGTTCCCAGGACTGGTCCCCTGCCCCACTCCTCACCACCCACAAGGTCCATGATGCATCCCCCACCCAGGCCCTATCTGCATCCTCTCCTTCCCTCTGGTCCCAGGAATACCCAGTCATGAGGGAGATCTGTCTGCTCCAGGTGGCCGCAAAGAATTACAACCTAGAGCCCGAGGAGCGATTTGGGGCCTGGTTCCAGGACATGGAGCTGCTCAACGAGAATGATAGGTGAGGCCGGACAGGAGTTGGGTGAGGGCAGGGGTGGACTCTCCCTGTTGGCCAGTCCAGAGAGCCTGTCTCCGTGGCCCCCCACTCAGCCCCAGGCCTTATTGCATGGCGACCTCTGGGACACCTAGACTTCAGCTGCCGGGCAGGCAGTGGGGGGACACCTGAGGTGTGTCTCTGGTAGGCTCACAGGTGCCTCTCTGTCCTGGAGCTACAGCCTGTCCTGCCAGCTGGCCCCCCAGACCTAGTTGGCCAGCAGAATACTCAAGGATAAGAAGAACCCGCCATCATGAAGGTCAGGGATGAGTGAGTGTCTGGGCCACGGTGACTGATTCCTAGGGGTTCAGTAAACCTTCGGGCTAAACGTGCCCTTGGGGAGTCGGACAACTGGCACTGGGATCCCAGCTCCACTATTGAGCAGTCCTGTGACTGGGGTGACTCTCTTCAGCTTCCTGAGACTCCGTCTCCTCCTCTGTAAAATAGGTGATACTAAATGATCTCTTGCGTGGCAGGGACAAATGGGGTACTGGTGGCTGACAGCACTGAGCACAGAGTCTGGAGCACTCAGTGCAGTGGGGACAGGGTGGGGGCCATGATTCTGAGGGAGGCCCCCCAGGATAACCCCACTCTTCTACTCAGTCCCCAGGCCCCAACACCGAGCCCTGTACCAGTGGCCGATCACAGCCCCATCCTCAGCAGCGGGGACACAGCTGGGAGGCTTTCAATGCACTGGGCCAGCCCCTCCCACCTGATGGGAAGGGGAGCATTGTAAGCTGATCTCTGAGGTCCCCTGAAACCCAAGAGAGAGGGGACGACCCCACCCCAGCTCCCTGATGTCTCTACCCCAGCACCTATTCACACATTGGGGAGGGACAGTAGTTATTTGTTGTAAATTATAAACGCCATATTTGAATATTATGTTAAAGTCCTGTTCCCTTTACAGTCTGGGAGTTGTGGTGTGGTTCTGTCGCTTTCTGTAGGCATATAAGTGAGACACTGAATCTCACATTTCTCCTTGAATCACGAACTCTTCTGGGTCGTCAGCTTATTGTATGTGGGCGAAGGGAGAAGGGCCAGCCCCTTCCTTGGTTAGTGGGGACACTCCAAAGTCCCCATAATTCTGAAGATCAGTTCATTTCAGTATCATTCAGCTCCTCCAGGGGCAGACATGGCCTCCGCCCGTTCTCTTGGGATTTTAAGGTTGAAGGTACTTTCACAGGCAGAGCAACAACCACTGAAATGTGGGTGTCTTTAAAACAGCACTACCCAGGACAATGTCGTGCCACAGGCAGGGGCTGCCTTTCTCCATTCTTGAGGAACAGGGAACGTTTTCTGCTTCTCTTGTTGAGATTTCATTTGACTAAATTTTAGGAACTTGTAGTTTTCTAGTTCAATCTCTGGAATTGCATCAGCTCTAAGTGGGGAAAACAATGTAAAAAGATCAAAACGTGCACGTCGATAGGACAAGGCCCAAGGAAGCTCATTTGCAAATGGACTAAAGGCAGGCAGGACCTCGCTCCTGAGGCCCCTCTAGGGGCTCCGTGTTCACCCCTGACCTGGATTTGAATCCTGCTGGGATCCTTGTCCAAGACTCTGAATTCCTTTTCCTGCTTGTTCTGTATCCAGGAGGAAAGATCTGTGATGCAGCTTTTAAGGCTACTGCTGGGCCTCGTTCCATAAACATGGCTGCTCCCTGTCAACTAGGATTTTCAGCACCCCTCCCTTCCTTATGCAATTCCCTTTAGGGCAGAAATTCCCCAGAAGGCCCCAAGCCTACTCCCTCGCTTGGCCTGATGGATCCCGGGTGAGCTCTACTTTGCCAGTATAAGGGACCATAATCCTGGCCAGTGAGTGACCTCACACTGTCCCTTGCTGTCCAAGGTGAATTCTGAGCCCGTGTCATTCTGAGGTCCATGGTCTTGGACAATCCTCCAGTTTACACACTAAGTGTTGGTGTTTCCAACTCGTCCAAATGGGACAATTGGGCCCGAGCTCATAAACTGTGTAGCCCCTGGGTTTTTGTGTTTTTGTCCCCAGTCCTGTGCTGTGGTTACATTACCACCACCTGCTGGGGTGTGAACACTGTTTGGAGCTTTCAACGATGAGGTATGACAGGGGTGTGGGGGGCTCCAGCAGGGAATGCCACGGAACTGATGGTCCATGGACGTGCATTAGCACAGCCTTACCAATTAAAATACTGAAATGCTTCCCATCTGGTGGTGAACAGACACTGCTCTGAGCTCACACCGAGAACCCACCCCATGACTAGGAGCTTTCAAATGGTTACCAAGTGGCATTTTGAACCTCATCCCTTGGGAACACCCTGTAAGACAGGGACCAGATAAATCGCTTGGCACTTGTGAGTTATCCCCTCATTTCTGATGGCTGCAAGTGTCACCCAGACACACAGGCTGCACTCTGCCAGGGAAGCCTTCTCAGGACAACCAGAAGCTGAAAATGAATCCTGGTTCCTGGCATCCCAAGCCCTTCCTGACACGGCACAGCCACCCAGGTAAGTGATTTGGTAACGGAAAGACTGGGAAGGCTGTACTTTCCCTCCAAAGAGAAAGAGAAGAGCCAACAGTGAAAGCTTGATCCCTCAAATAGACAATTAAATCCCAACAAGCAGTGGGTTCTTTCAGCATTACTGATGTTGAAAAGATCTCTTTATTTTTTAATTTATTATTTATTTTTTTATTGATGTTTTAATGGTTTCTAACATTGTGAAATTTTGGGTTGTACATTTTTGTTTGTCCATCACCATATATATGACTCCCTTCATCCCTTGTGCCCACCCCCCACCTCCCACCCCCACTGCCCCTGGTAACCACAGTCCAGTTTTCTCTGTCCATGTGTTGGTTTATATTCCACATATGAGTGAGATCATACAGTGTTTGTCTTTCTCTATCTGGCTTATTTCACTTAACATAATACGCTCCAGGCCCATCCATGTTGTTGCAAATGGGACGATTTTGTCTTTTTTTATGGCTGAGTAGTATTCCATTGTATATATATACCACATTTTCTTAATCCAATCGTCAGTCGAGGGACACTTAGGTTGCTTCCACTTCTTGGCTATGGTGAATAATGCTGCAATGAACATAGGGGTGCATAAGCCTCTTTGGATTGTTGATTTCAGATGCGTTGGATAGATTCCCAGTAGTGGGATGGCTGGATCATAGGGCATCTCTATTTTTAATTCTTTGAGGAATCTCCATACCGTTTTCCATAGAGGCTGCACCAGTTTGCATTCCCACCAGCTGTGTATGAGGGTTCCTGTTTCTCCACATCCTCTCCAACATTTGTTGTTTTTTGTCTTGGTGATTATAGCCATTCTAACAGGCGTGAGTTGGTATCTTAGTGTTGTTTTGATTTGTATTTCCCTGATGATTAGTGATGTTGAGCATCTTTTCATGTGCCTATTGGCCATCTGTATATCTTCCTTGGAGAAGTGTCTGTTCATTTCCTCTGCCCATTTTTTGATCGGGTTGTTTGTTTTTTTGTTGTTCAGTTGTGTGAGTTCTTTATATATTATGGAGATCAACCCCCTGTCAGATGTATGTTTTGCAAATATTCTCTCCCAGCTGGTTGGTTGTCTGTTCATCTTGATTCTGGTTTCAATTGTCTTAAAAGCTCTTTAATCTGATAAAGTCCTACTTGTTTATTTTTTCTTTAGTTTCCCTAGTCTGGGTAGGCATGTCATCCGAAAAGATTCCTTTAAAACCAATGTCAAATAGTGTGTTGCTTATATTTTCTTCTATGAGTTTTATAGTTTCAGGTCTCACCTTCAGGTCTTTGATCCATTTTGAGTTAATTTTTATGAATGGCGATAGCACGTGGTCCACTTTCATTCTTTTGCATGTGGCTGTCCAGTTTTCCCAACACCATTTATTGAAGAGACTTTCCTTTCTCCATTGCATGTTCTTAGCACCTTTGCCGAAAATTAGCTGTCCGTATATGTGTGGTTTTATTTCTGGGCTTTCAATTCTGTTCCATTGATCTGTGTGTCTGTTTTTGTGCCAGTACCATGCCGTTTTGATTACTATTGCTTTGTAGTATGTTTTGAAGTCAGGGATTGTGATGCCTCCTGCTTTGTTCTTTTTCTTTAGGATTTCTTTAGCTATTCGGGGTCTTTTGTTGCCCCATATAAATTTTAGTATTCTTTTTTCTATTTCTGTGAAGAATGTCATTGGGATTCTGATTGGGATTGCATTGAATCTGTATATTGCTTTAGGTAATATAGACATTTTAACTATGTTTATCCTTCCAATCCACGTGCATGGGATATCTTTCCATTTCTTTATGTCATCATGGATTTCTTTCAATAATGTCTTGTAGTTCTCATTGTATAGGTCCTTCACCTCCTTGGTAAGATTTATTCCTAGGTATTTTATTCTTTTTGATGCAATTGTAAATGGTATTATCTTTTTGAGCTCTCTTTCTGTTAGTTCATTATTAACATATAGAAATGCAACTGATGGGGCCAGCCTGGTGGCGCAAGCGGTTAAGTGCGCACGTTCTGCTGCGGCGGCCCAGGGTTCGCCGGTTCGGATCCCGGGTGAGCACCGAAGCACCGCTTGTTAAGCCATGCTGTGGCAGCGTCCCATATAAAGTAGAGGAAGATGGGCATGGATGTTAGCCCAGGGCCAGTCTTCCTCTGCAAAAAAAAAAAAGAGGAGGATTGGCATTGGATGTTAGCTCAGGGATGGTCCTCCTCACAAAAAAAAAAAAAGAAATACAACTGATTTTTGTAGATTAATTTTGTACCCTGCAACTTTGCTGTAGTTGTTGATTGTTTCTAATAGTTTTCCAACAGATTCTTTAGGGTTTTCTATATATACAATCATGTCATCTGCAAATAGTGAGAGTTTCACTTCTTCGTTACCTATTTGGATTCCTTTTATTCCTTTTTCTTGCCTAATTGCTCTGGCCAAAACCTCCAGTACTATGTTGAACAGGAGTGGTGAGAGTGGGCAGCCCTGCCTCGTTCCTGTTCTCAGAGGAATGGCTTTCAGTCTTTCCCCGTTGAGTATGATGTTAGCTGTGGGTTTGTCATATATGGCCTTTATTATGTTGAGGTACTTTCCTTCTATTCCCATTTTATTGAGAGTTTTTATCATAAATGGATGTTGTATCTTGTCAAATGCCTTCTCTGCGTCTATTGAGATGATCATGTGGTTTTTATTCTTTGTTTTGTTGATGTGATGTATCACGTTGATTGATTTGCGGATGTTGAACCATCCCTGCGTCTCTGGTATAAATCCCACTTGATCATGGTGTATGATCTTTTTAATATATTGTTGTATTCGGTTTGCCAATATTTTGTTGAGGATTTTTGCATCAATGTTCATCAGCGATATTGGCCTGTAATTTTCTTTCTTTGTATTGTCTTTGTCTGGTTTTGGTATCAGGGTGATGTTGGCCTCGTAGAATGATTTAGGAAGCGTTCCATCTTCCTCTATTTTTTGGAGTAGTTTGAGAAGAATGGGTATTAAATCTTCTTTGAATGTTTGGTTAAATTCACTGGAGAAGCCATCTGGTCCTGGACTTTTATTTTTTGGGAGGTTTTTGATTACTATTTCAATCTCTTTACTTGTTATTGGTCTATTCAGATTCTCCATTTCTTCTTGGTTCAATTTTGGGAGGTTGTATAAGTCTAAGAATTTATCCATTTCTTCCAGATTGTCCAATTTGTTGGCATATAATTTCTCATAGTATTCTCTTATAATCCTCTGTATTTCCATGGTATCCGTTGTAATTTCTCCTCTTTCATTTCTGATTTTATTTACTTGAGCCTTTTCTCTTTTTTTCTTAGTAAGCCTGGCTAAGGGTTTGTCGATTTTGTTTATCTTCTCGAAGAACCAACTCTTTGTTTCATTAATCCTTTCTACTGTTTTTTTGGTCTCAATTTCATTTATTTCTGCTCTGATTTTTATTATTTCTCTCCTTCTGCTGGCTTTGGGCTTTGTTTGTTCTTCTTTTTCTAGTTCTGTTAGGTGTAATTTAAGGTTGCCTATTAGGGCTTTTTCTTATTTATTAACGTGGGCTTTTATCGCTATGAGTTTCCCTCTCAGGACCACTTTTGCTGCATCCCATATGGTTTGATATGGCATGTTATCATTTTCGTTTGTTTCCAGATAGTTTTTGATTTCTCCTTTAATTTCATCAATGATCCATTGGTTGTTCAGTAGCATGTTGTTTAATCTCCACATTTTTGTCACTTTCCCAGTTTTTTTTTCATGGTTCATTTCCAGTTTCATAGCCTTATGGTCTGAAAAAGATGCTTGTTATGATTTCAATCTTCTTAAATTTATTGAGGCTTGCTTTGTTTCCCAACATATGGTCTATCTTAGAGAATGTTCCATGCGCACTGAGAAGAATGTGTAGTCAGCTGTTTTTGGATGGAGTGCTCTGTATATGTCTACTAGGTCCATCTCGTCCAGTTTTTCATTTAAGTCTACTATTTCTTTATTAACTTTTTGTCTGGATGATCTATCCATTGCTGTAAGTGGGGTGTTAAGGTCCCCTACTATGATTGTGTTGTTGTTGATTTCTCCTTTTAGGTTTGTTAATAGTTGCTTTATGTACATTGGTGCTCCTATGTTGGGTGCATATATATTTATAAGTGATATGTCTTCTTGATGTAGTGTCCCTTTTATCAATATATATTTCCCTTCTTTGTCTTTCTTAACTTGTTTTATCTTGAAGTCTACTTTGTCTGATATGAGTATGGCAACACCTGCTTTCTTTTGTTTGCCATTAGCTTGGAGTATTGTCTTCCATCCTTTCACTCTGAGCCTGTGCTTGTCTTTAGTGCTAAGATGTGTTTCCTGAAGGCAGCATATTGTTGGGTCTTGCTTTTTAATCCATCCTGCCACTCTGTACCTTTTGATTGCAGAGTTCAATCCATTTACATTTAGGGTAATTATTGATATATGAGGGCTGAATGTTGCTGTTTTGTCACTTATTTTCTGGTTCTTTTGCATTTCCTTTGTTTCTTGTCCCATTTGTTTTGGACTGCCAATTCAGTTTGGTTGTTCTGTCTTATGATTCTTCTAGTTTTCTCTTTGTTTATCATATGTGGTTTTGCTTTGATTATTTGTTTAGTGGTTACCTTGAGGTTTGGGCAAAAAAATCTTGTGTATGAGATAGTCCATTATCTGATGGCCTCCTATTTCCTTATACTAAGTCAATTCAGTCACTTTCCTCTTCACCTTCTAAGTTGTTCTTGTTATACCTTATTCTGTCTTGTGTTGTGGCTGTGTGTTTACAGTGATGAGGTTAAATTTATTTTTGGTGAATTTCTTCCTTTGATTTTTGAATTTAGTATTTAAGTGGTTGCTAACCTATTCTGGTAAAGATCTACTATTTTTCTGAGTTTGTCTACCTACTTTTCTCCTTCCTCCAAGCTTTGTGTTCCCTTTCTCTTCTTTTTTTCAGGCCTGAGGGCCTTCTTGAGTATTTCTTGTAGTGGGGGTCTCGTGGCCATGAACTCCCTTAGCTTTTGTTTATCTAGGAGAGTTACTATTTCTCCATCATATTTGAAGGATATTTTTGCTGGGTAGAGTATTCTTGGCTGAAAGTTTTTGTCTTTCAGTATTTTGAATATATCATTCCAGTCTCTTCTAGCCTGTAAAGTTTCTGTTGAGAAATCCACTGAGAGCCTGATGGGAGTTCCTTTGTACGTTATTTTTTGTTTTTGTCTAGCTGCCCTTAATATTGTTTCTTTGTCGTTGATCCTGGCTAGCCTTACCACTAGGTGTCGTGGTGAAGGCCTTTGTCTGTTAATATATATAGGTGTCCTGTTGGCTTCGCTTACTGGTATTTCCTGCTCCTTCCCCAGATTTGGGAAATTCTCAGCTATTATTTCCTTGAATAGGCTCTCTGTTCCTCTTTCCCTCTCCTCTCCCTCAGGAATACCTATAATTCTTATGTTACATTTTCTAATAGAGTCAGATATTTCTCGGAGTCTTTCTTCATTTCTTTTTAGTCTTAGTTCTCTCTCCTCTTCCATCTGGAGTATATCTGTATTTCTATCCTCTAAAGTACTAATTCTTTCCTCCATATTGTCAGCTCTGTTCTTTAAAGATTCCAGATTCTCCTTTATCTCCTCCATTGTGTTCTTCATCTCCATCAGCACTGATTGGTTTTTCTTTATGATTTCAATCTCTTTTGTGAAGAAACTCCTAATCTCATTGAATTGTTTGTCTGTGTTGTCTCGTATTTCATTGAGTGTTTTTATGATAGCTATTTTGAAATCTCTGTCATTTAGTTTATGGATTTCTGTGTCTTCGGAGTTGATTTCTGGGTGCTTGTCATTTTGTTTCTGGTCTGGTGATTTCATATATTTTTGCATTGTGGTTCCTGTGTTTGTTTTGTTTTTCCTCATCCTGGAAATCTCTGGTTGCAATTTCCACCTGCTGCCACTGTCTGGTGGTAAAGGGCTGTGTAGTCTAAGCCCCCTGTGCTCTGCCCCGGTTTTTCTGCTGCGATCCACAGTTTTGTTTTTGTTTCCCACTGGTATCCACGGGTCCAGTCGTTTGATCAGGTCTGCCGCAGATCCCTTGGTCTGGTCTGTCGTGGATCACTTGGTCTGGTCTGCCACGTATTGCTAGGTCTGGTCTGGTCAGTTGAGCTGCAGAGTCCAGTTTGCGGGGAGGGGGGAGCTCTCTCTTTTGCCCTCTGGGTCCCTGACGTGGGAGGCGTCTCGTTTGCCCCTCTTTATCCGCTCTCTGGGGTGCTCAGATGTTGATGGTAGCCCTGTGGCTCCTCTGAGTCCTCTGTGCGGGAGTTTCCCAGTGGCTGAGAGAGTCCGAAGAGCCGGTTTCCCCGCCGAGGGCCGCCCCTCCCCCCTCTCTGGGAGCCACGTGGACCGAGATAGCTGATCTGATGGGGAGGGGGAGGAGTTCTTCTTACCTCTCCCCACTTCCTCCGGGGGCCCAGCATGTTCCGCTCTCAGATGTGCGGCAGTGTGGATCCCTCCGCTCTAGCTTTTCACTGTCTGGGATTCCGTTGTTGGTCTGTGACTGTTGCTTTTGTTGTATCTTGTAGGGGGAAGAGTTCACGGGAAAGCTCACTCCGCCATGATGCTCTGAAAAGATCTCTTTTGATAATAGCACTATCCCCCAACTGCCATGTTCATCTCCATGAATCAAATTTCCAATACATATGGATCTAAAAAACTGAGGGAAATCTGGTATTTCCTTAGATGCAACTCTGAATTAGCATGCAACAGAGAACAGAAAAATGGAGACCTAGAAGTAAATATCTAATTTGAGAACATAGACAAAAAGTGCGTTTGTAATAATATTTTAGAATCTATTGGAATATTATACAAAAAGAATAATCCATTTTTAGTAGGTTTTACTGTGACTGTGAGGGGAAAAATTGAATCATCCCATGACATTGATAACTAGCTGCTGACTTTAAAGTACAAATAAATAATATACATAGTAAAGGAAAATGAGAGAACAGCATGAAAAAGGAAGATCTTTCTCTCCTCACCTAAAACTCAACCTCTCACCTCAGAAAGAAACTGTTGTCTATATTTTCTATGTCTCAAAGCAGAGTTTAATAAAAGAAAAGTATCAATATATTTTAAAGTTTCAAGAGCTCAAAGCAAGGAAACATTAGTGATGCTGCCAAGAGACCTCACTGAGGTGCCTGCTCCATTTCATCTGCTGTCAGGTTGGCCTTCTTAGACCCTCACTTTCTCTGCCTCACTAGCAAGTCTGTCCGCCATCAGTGCTATCACCAGTCTCGCTCCTGTGCTCTTCACTGCCCTTTCCTCCTTCCTGATACCTCCACAGTGGAGCTGTGGAATGCACAGATCAGTTCCTGGAATCATCTCTGCCAAATCTGAAGACCAGCAGGAGTGGGAATGGAACCTGGAATGCAGACCACCTGCGAGCACACCTGGCAGGGATTCACCTGTGTGACTAGGCGCAAGTTTTTACAACGTTTTGGCAAGATTGAAAGGACTTACGCGTTGTCCTGCACTGCTGCAGTCCAGGAGTCCTTGTGGTCTCTCGGGCCAGCAGATCTGGTGGGGCTGGTCCAAGTTGTCCTCTCAGAGACCAGTCATTGCCAGGATGACCAGTCATTCCCAGATGGGATGGGATTCTAGTAACTGGCCTCTTGAATATGTCACTGGACATCCTCAAAGAATGGAAATGCTTAAACCAGGCTTTGGTTTGGACTGGTTCCCACAGTTACGCTGCTTCTTCTGTGAAGACGTGACTTATCATCCTTCTTTCCCTCTTACTCTATAAAAACAAATCATGAAACTGGGTCAAATGATAAAGGAGGCCTGCCTTTTTAGGACAATTATCCTGGCTGTTTTGTACTTCCACCCCCCCTCTACACTCTCGGGATATATCTGACCTGTGTCCTGGGATGTCATCAGGCAGATTTGCATCAAGAACAGAAAGCTGAAGGTCAAAATTCAAGGCTCCTCCAGATCACTTCCCCCTCCATCCTGTTAACACGCCCTCCTTGTTTGAGTGTGATTCTATTCTCTTCTTTTCCTTGTCACTCTCAACTGCACAAGTCCTGGCACTCCCTTTCAGGACAGTCGGCCCCCAGTCCTTTACTAAATCCCAAATCTTACCATTTCTGTGTTTTCTGTCTACTCATTTGCTTAATCCATTGACCACTTCGTGTTCATAGAGGTTAAATCAATAGTGACATTATCAACCACCCCCTGTTAGCAACTTACTCCCATATCCCAGATGTTCACATAATCCAAATGGTTATGTTCAAAAGTAAATAATTCAGAAAACATATTCACCCACCACAAATTCCTGATCTCTGATATTTTTGTTCAAACAGTCATGCAGTAGATACCTGTTCCTCAAGATCAGTAGTAATGCCAGATCAACGATTCTCACCTTAATTTCCTCCTACACCTATCAATCTTGGATTCCATGGACTATGATGACAATAATTACCTTGGAAAAATAAAAAATTCCTTACCACTCATTTATTTTGTAAACCTCCAAACCCAGAAGATCCCGATTATCTGCCGTGCCGCAGCTACTGCTGGTCTTATGACAAGCTGAAGATAAAGCACGAAACATGATCTTTTTGTACCACTGTAAATACAAAGCCATCTGCATCAACTGGGAAGCACCCATAATGCCTGGAAATTTTGTTCTCTTTTTTTGTTTGGCTCAAAAACAAAAAGACAAATCAATTTAAAGAATGGGCAAGGGACCAGAGTAAAATTTTTCCAGTGAAGACATACAAGTGGCCAGCAGGTGTATGAAAAGTTGTTCAGCATCACAAATCAGGGAATGCAAATCAAAACCACAATGAGCTATCATTTCACACCTGTTATGATGGCGATTATCAAAAGAACTAAAGATGACAAATGTTGGTGAGGATGTGGAGAAAAGGAACCCTCGTGGGAATGTAAACTAGTACAGCCATTATGGAAAACAATATGGAATTTCCTCCAAAAATGAAAACTAGACTATGATCCAGCAATCCCACTTCTGGTAGACACCCAGAGGAATTGAAATCAGGGTCTCAAAAAGATATCTGCCCTCTAATGTTCATTGCAGCAAATTCACAATAGCCAAGATATGGAAGTAACCTAAACGTCACTGATGGATGAAGGGATAAAGAAATGGCATATTCTTCAACATTGAAAAAAGAAGGAATTGCTGCTATTTTTGACAACATGAATGCACCTAGAAGACATTGTGCTAAGTGAAATAAGGCAGACAGAGAAAGGCAAATATTCCCTTATTTGTGGAATCTAAAATAGTCAAACTCACACAGCAGAGGTTAGAATGGTGGTTGCCAGGGGCTGGGGAGATGGAGAAATGGGGAGCAGATGTTCAAAGATACAAAGTTTCAGTTATCAAGATAAATAAGTTCTGGAAATCTAGGATATGGCATAGTGCCTACAGCTAACAAGACTGTATTGCATGCGTTACATTTGCTAATAGAGTAGATATTAAGAGTTCTTACCAGAGAATAATAGTAATAAAGGAGGTGAGGGAAAACTTTGGGAGATGATGGATATGTTTGTGGCCTTGATGGTGGTGACAGTCTCAAGGGTGTATGCTTATGTCCAAATTCATCAAGCTGTATATGGAAAAGTATGACATCATCGTTGATTCTTCTGCACCTTGAAATATGCCATGTCCTCATTACAAGAGAAAAATTTGTAAGTCTATATGGGGACGGATGTTAACTGGACTTATTGTGGTGATCATTTCAACATATATACAAACATTGAATCATTATGTCGTACCGCTGAAACTAATTTAATGTTCTATGTCAACTTTATCTCAATTAAAAAAACACAACAGACAAAACCATTTGAATACTGTATATGAGTTCAGTGAATCCCTGAAACTGCCCCATTCCCATATGGGAATTGCAGGAAGCAGAGAGGATGATGTAAGATGGAAGAAAGTTGTACAAAACAGTATTCAAATTAAAATCATTTAAGTTGCTATCAGCTCCTTGTGGCAAAGTTCTGCGAGCACCGATCTACTTTCACATTTTTCCTGAAAAAACATACTTTCACATCCAACCCATAATAGTTTCATCATTTTCTATAATAAGAAAATTTCAACTTAATAAATAAAACCAAAAGCATCTCTTATGTATGAATAAAGTTAGTGAACTTTACAGAGAAAAGAGCATATTTGCACAATCTCAATAAAGGAAACAGAAGAACTGAATGATGATCAAGTCTCATTCAAGCGTACCTTTGAAAGCAAGTAAAACCAGGCTGTCTTTTCAAGGATGTGTGTAGAGCTGTCAGCCTTGGAAGATAGAAATAGTGGCCTCCTCTGGAGCCAAGGGCAGCCTTGCTTACTGCCCAGTATAATAAAAATAACACCCCACCCAGGGCAAAGGTTAGCAGACATCCTGCCCGTTATCAAAGATTTGAATTCCTTAGGCTCTGAGATCTTGCATCTCTCTGCATGTCACTTGGCCCACTCTGTATCACCCTGTAGGAAGTGAAATTTAGTGAACCAGTGCAAATGTTGATACTCTGGCCACTGCTATTGTTGTGTCATTAAGTCCTTTGTCTTTGACGCATGGGTCTCTTGACTTTTGCCACCATCTGTAAGACCATTGTCGGCTAACTTATTGGTTTGCAGGTAAGGGAAAACATCAGACCTTTCACAGTTTCTGACAAGTCCTTAAAATAACTAATAGTCTTAGGAACAGAGAGCTATCCAGAACAATATGCATGGATGGTCTTCATAGAAGACTTCATGCAACCAAAACTTTAATAAGTCTTTCTGACCTCTTTTATTTCTACCCCAATTAGAAGGAGAGGCACCAAGCTATTACAGACCTAGGGCTTGTGCAAGCCACCTGGAGACCTAGTGACAAGAAACTTCCCATGGGGAGCAAAGACAGATGGGCATATTTCCAAAATGGACCCATGTGCTTCCCGGTCATCAAAAAGACAGTGCATTATCTTAATTTATGATGATTTGAGTCACTAAAATCTTGTGATGGGTCAAAGATACAATTCTAAGAGGAGTGAGGCACATGGCAGTTGTAAGGAGATTAACACACTTGGTGAATATCAAACTCTGAACCAACTTTAGTGTTCTAATCAATTAAAAAGTACAACAAATTTATTTAGGTAGATTAAATGATATTTAATGTTATGCCTGATTATTACTCTTCAATAATGAACAAGAAGCTCATGTAAATAACTATAATTGGTCTTACTTTAAAACATGATAGTCAGGACTGTTTGAGATAAGCTGGAGAGAAGGAAGGGGAGAAAGAGACAAAAGTTAGCTGCTCTGAAGCAACTATCAAGACCCCTGGATCTACATGTAACCCAGGAGATCGAGGCAAAGGGCTGTGCCCCTAGATCCTCCTGCACTGTGGTTCTCAGGGATGTCACGGGGCTGAAGCAGCTTCCTGGATCCTTTTTACATGTCCATGTGTACAATACCTCTGACCATGGGGATGAACCACCATTCAATCATCCCTTACACCCCTTTAATTAACAATTAGAGTTCAGAATCATTTTATCATTACATGATAATGTATCCCTCAAATCTGTAGGATGCCGAGCTAAAAGAAAATCAAATATCAATGGCTTCTTTTCTTTGAAATACCAAGATGTTCTTTCACACTTGGAATCCTGATTAGAGGGTAAATCCGTCAAGTCAATGGAAACAAGTTAAGAAATGGACAGAGGGATATTGCATTCATATATATACATTTTGCATTATTGCAAAAATAGAGTTACATTTAAAAAAATTAGAACTTTTTGAAATTTCATAGATATTAAAGATTTTGTTCTGCTTATACTCCCTTTGGTTAACCAAATCAAACTCACTCTTTAATGGGCATTTCTAGCATTCAGTGCTAGTAACAACAGTTTTTTTAAATTCTTATTTTTCCCAGGTCAAAGAACAAGGGCAGAGGTCATGGAGAGGTCAAGTCTAATCTACCTGGGGATGTGGCAGCCTTAACTATGGATGTTCAAGCCAGACATTGCCAGCAGAACCACATCTCTTCATCCATAGGTGAGTTTTTACTAGTAATCACAGAGACTTGAGGATATCAAAGGAAATTCTTCATTAAGAACCAAAGTTATAGGGCCGGCCCAGTGGCTTAGCAGTTAAGTGCGCGCGCTCCGCTGCCGGCGGCCTGGATTCGGATCCTGGGTGCGCACCGAAGCACCGCTTCTCCGGCCGTGCTGAGGCCACGTCCCACATACAGCAACTAGAAGGATGTGCAGCCCTAACATACAACTATCTACTGGGGATTTGGGGGAAAAAAATAAAGAAAGAAAGAAAAACTTTAAAAATGAACCAAAGTTATAGATTCCTATCTTGGGTTCATTACTTTGAATTTTTGACCCAAATCATATATATAGATTGGACCATGTTCAAGTCTTTGATCTTTAGAAGATGCAGCCTACAGCTGAAGAGAAACAGATACAACACCAACATCTTATCCTCTCTGAAGGCCAACTGAGAGCCCCTGGAGTCAGAAGTTTTCAAGACAAAAAAAAGTCATCCTTCTTCTGAACAAAGACTGTAGAGGCTATACAAACATTCAACTTTATTTATTTTGTTTTTTATTTTTGCTTTGTGAGGAAGATCGGCCCTGAGCTAACATCTGCCAATCCTCCTCTTTTTGCTGAGGAAGACTGGCCGTGGGCTAACATCCATGCCCATCTTCCTCCACTTTATATGGCACGCCGCCATAGCATGGCTTGACAAGCAGTGCGTCGGTGAGTGCCCGGGATCCGAACCCGCGAATCCCGGGCCACCGCAGCGGAGCACGTGCACTTAACCGCTTGCGCCACTGGGCCAGCCCAAACATTCAACTTTAAATTGTTAACATGACTTGTTAGAATGTGATGCAGCAAGCATAATACCTTCTAAGTTTCATGATTTTTCTCCAGAATACTGAGATGGATGACCTTGGAGTCCAGTTTCCCCATAAATGTTTTTATTCAGAGATAAAATTAATTTCCCTATAAAATAATTCCCATAAAATTGTTAAAAATATATCATAGTCTCTGACTAAAAGGGAACAAAGCAAATTGAGCAGTTGAATAGCAGTGTAATAAATTCCATACAAGGATCTTACTGCAGCATTATGTATAATAGTGAAACTGGAAATAACCCCATCTCTATCAAAGAAGAACTAAACAGATCATGGTATTCCTGTTCTTTGGAGTAGCTCTAAAACTTCTAAAAAGCTAAGTTAGAGTGACGTGCACTGATAAGGAGAGACGTTTATGATATATGTTTTGGGAAACAGCAAGTTGCAAAACGATGTAGTTATGTAATTTATTTATGTTAAAAAAATCTTTATGTGTATTTATAAATTCATTGGAAATGTCCAGAAGAATAAGCTGCAACCTCTTAACAATAGTTCCTTCTAAGTAGGGGAGTGAGTTTGCAGGGAAGGGGATGGAAGTGGAAGGTTTCACTTTACTCTACATAGATCTGTGTAATTTGACTTTTTTTACAAAGTATGTAATTCTTTCATAATTAGAAAATGAGTGATGTGACCGTTTGGTTCAGGGCAATAGTATTATGTTCACCAGTCTCTGTACTGTATGTTACTGCACAGCACGAACTGTGGGAGAAAGCCCAGAGGAGCAATGAAGACAAAAAGACATGACACCTGCAAAAAGTCAGTGGAGTATTGCTACATAAGAAACCTTGCAGGTGAGTGATGGTCAGTATCTTCTACTACTCCAGCTCTTGCAATAAGCCTAGAATCTGCCCTGGGTAGGCCGGACGACCACGCTCTGCTAGTCCGCTCCCCACCCAGGGCCTGTTTGTGCAGGGTGACTGCCAACTAGCAGACAATGGACTCAGGATGGGCCGTGTGCCTTTGGTGAGGCTAGCAGAGAGGGACAAAGTGGAACACCAGCTAAGTGCATGCACCTGAAAGGTGTAGTTCCAGGTGGAGACTCAAAATGCACCAAGAAACTGTGTGAAGGAAGCTACTCGACCTCTCTGAGCCTCAGTATCCCCCCTGTAAAATGGGGATCACAGGCCTATTTCACAGAGTTGTTGGGGAAGATACATAGAAGTGCCTGTGACAGCCAGTGTCACATTATTAACAAAGTCGTATCCAACTTCAGAATAATCGATGAAAAGAATAATGTGATGAGACCAAAGACGAGATGCCCAGCTTCATAAGCAGCCCCAGCAGCATGAGAATGAGATGAGCTCCGAGTAAGCAGGGTTCCTCACAGCTCCACTTTAGAGGACGATCATGGGCTACACCAGGATAAGTGGCTGTTGTACAGTGACTCGTGTAGTGAGTGTGGGTCCCTAAAGACACTGTGAAATCCAGTTACACACAGTGGCTCCTAGGAAACAACTACAAAGCGATCAATGCAGCAGTTAGGAATGGGAAGGGGCTGAGCAGAGGAGGGTCAGAGCCACAAAATTGACGGAAGACACTTAACCACGGCGAGCGCCCAGCTCTGTCAACAGCTGCTGTGGTTGCACCAGGAGATCAAATGTCTGAGGCAGCCATTGTGGGGACTGCTGGGAGCACAGTGGTCACTGCAGCCACACCCCAACAGCAGTGCATCGGAGCACACAGACCCGGAGACTTTCCTCTCAATTAATTCTTGTTTCAAGATGAGGAATATCCTCACGTTACAATGTCTCCTTCCAACACTTGTGGACGAGAGTCATCAGAACCCCCTGAAGAGGTCACAGGCCAGAGTAGGATGGAACACTGGGAGCTGGGGTGCGGCGCTGCACCTGACCACACGGACTATCACCTGGGCCTGTTGAACACGAGAGAAGAACCCGAGGATGCGGTCTAACGAGAATTCCCCGTCTTGCCACATTCAGAGACACTGCAGAGATTCTCATCCTTTCTTTACAAAAATGTTAAAGAATTCATGTGTCATTAATTCATAAAGAGGCAAATTCTTGACAAAGTGCCAGGGTCTAGTTTCCATGACCAGGTTTTCCAGTTGTTTTGATAATATCCCACATTCAGGAATCGGAAATGTAACCTATTGGGGTGTATGATATAAACAAGGACTTGTTTTCATTTAGATCCACGCCCAGACTTTTAAGGATGACATAAATCAGGAAAACTGCTAATCATTCCTCCACAGGTTTCAATAAGACTTTTAAGTTAATTTACCAATCTCAGAAAAAGAGAATATGGCAATTCAAGTTTTTTGTTTCTGCATTCAAGCGTACAGTACAGCCAAGAGAATGAGCAGAAAAAAATTAACAAGAAAGTCTTGCTTGCATTTTATCTTTTGCAAATGAGCAGGATATTTTATGTTCTGTTCTTTTCACTGATGTAATCAATTTTTAAAGAATATGGTACATCTGACTATCCCTAGGCGTGTTTATCCGGGAACCTTGCCTGAATCCAAAGCAGAGATGTTAAAGCTGACGGGTTTCAAATGCTGCCCAGGTGCTGTCTACCATGAACATCCCTCTCCCAAAGCTGGACCACCGGTCTCTTCCTGAGGGATCAGAATCACCACCCATTTCCCTGAGAGACTAGCCACTCAGGCCTGAGCTGAGATTAGGTGATCAATCTAAAGGGCAAAATACTTAAGCTATTCTCATCTTAAGGATGTTGTTTCGGAGGCCTCTGCACTGGAATGGGTTGGTGAAAATGGCCTACTAGATACTTGCCTGGGAATTGATTTGTTCTCCACTGCTCTTAGTGGATCCTGGGGAAACCAGTGATTAACCTCACAGATGTCTCAACTTCCACATCGGTGAAAAAGGCAAGCAACAGCCAATGTTACCACCCTGCAAACTCTTAAGTTGTGCTTACAAGAGGGGCCACAAGGGCGAATGTTTCCCAAAAGCTGATGAAATGATGGCACTTTGGCTGGAGAAGACAGAGGGCAGCAGGCAAAGTGGAAAGTTTCTGGGATGTCAAACCAGTTCCCATAAGCAGTTTAGAGAAGCACCTGGCCCTGGACTAGGTAGGAGGCTGTGGAAAGACCCACAGGCACACAGGTTGGTGGAGGAATCAAGCAATGGAGGGAGGCGGTGGGGAAGAGGCGCGAGTCCAGCTTCAATTTTGGACAAAAGCAGTTGCACGCTGCAGGCCCGCGGCTGCCCATGCAGCTGCCACACCCTCCTAACTCCCTGGTCCCTCTAGTCCCGTCACATCCCTCTGGGACTCAGTCCAGTTAGAGCGGGTGCAGGACCAGTGTCCTGAGTCAAAGGCGGTTTGGCCCTCAGGCAAGCCTTCATAGCCCTGCTCCTCCCCCCAGGGCTAGGCACTGCCCTGTGCTCAGAGCATCTTGGGAGTTGTAGTCCTGCAGTCCTGCAAGCTCCCAGCAGGGAATGGTTAAGAGACAAAAGCACCAAGCATGCACAGCTAGGGGACCCAACTCCCACCTGTCCCTCCACCCCTGGCCCACGCCCCTCTGCTTCTACACCTCACCTTCTACCCCGCCTCTTCTCTATACGATGCCATCTCTCCATGCCTTGCCCATCCCCCAGAGTTGTGCAGTGTGGTTGGGCTGCATCTTTTGAGGCCAGTACTCAGGTAGGGGTGGGGCTCACCAGTCTGGCTATTGCTGAGGATGCTGGCAGCCCTGGTGGAAGCTCCCTGGCCAGTATTTGAAATGTAAATTCAATATCTAAAATGGAAATACCGGGTGCCTGGGATCCTGGAATTTGCCTTTTCAAGGCCATCTGTCCTACCATCCCCTCCATCCAGCCAGCCTGCCATGATCCTCCCTCTGGACCCCATGATCAGGGTCGCTGCAGAGATCCTCCCCTTGGAACCCACCCACCTTAAGGGCCCATACCCATCATAAAAACTCAAAGCCATGCCACTTGCCAAATTGAGGCAAAAATGGAATGACCCAGGGGGGCCACTCAAGGGTGAGGGCATTACTAGCTACTTGGGAGTATTAAAATCCATCTGATGATATCATGAGTGAACGTGTTCCACTTTAAAACAAAACACTGCTGTTATTCTGAGATATTGAGTTAGGATCTTTTTGCAAATATGCCGGATTTAAAATGTTTATTGATATATAACATGCGTATAGAAATATACGCAGAAGTCATCCATGTAAACCTCAAAGAATTATTACAAAGTGAACACACTTGTGTGACCAAGAACTAGCACCAGCTTCACTCAGGCCCCGACAATCTCTTTCTCCCTCCTTCCTCCCCAAAGGTAGCTGACGTCTTACCAGCGAACACTATATATCGAGTTTGTCTTCTTATACAAGTGTTTTATTACAGAACAATTTAAACCATATACAAAATAAACAAAGCAGCATAGTAGGCTCGTCACCCTGCTTCAACAACTACTAATCATCTGCCATTTTTGTTTCTTCCACACACCATCCCATTCCCACCTCACTTTATTATTCTTTTAGTCCTTTGTGTGTGGTGGGGGGTAATAAGTACGCACACTGAAAGGCACAAATCTCAACCTTACATTTTTGGCAAATAAACATGCCCATATAACCTTCACCCCTTTAAGAATAGGATATTTCCATCACCCCCAGAAAACCCCTTCCTGTTCCTTCCTAGGCAATTTTTTCCTTCCCCCGAGGCAACCACTGTTCTGGTTTTTTCAGCAAAGGTTCATCTTGGCTGAAATCATCCCACGTGTATTGTTTTCTGTCCAGCTTTCTTCCCTCGGCACGAGGTTGATGAGTCTCTCCCAGCATGTGTGTGTCAGCGTTTGCTCCTCGGCATGGCTGAGGGTGTTCTGCTCTGAGGATGCTCCGCAGTGGGCTCATCTTCCTCCTGGGGACGCGCAGGTCATCTCCTGTGAACATTCTTGCACAAACCCTTTTTGTATGTTATTTAATTCCTTTATTAGCATTTAAGTGACACACCTTTGCAAATTTTAGTGGTTGGTCCAGATTACAATATGCATCTTTAACATATCACAGCCTACCTAGACTTAATAGTGCACCAGTTTAATCGATGTAAAATATGGAAGACTTGCTACAGAACAGTTCCATTTACCTCTGTCTGTCCTTTGTGCTATTGTTGTCATAAATTTTACATCTTCCCATGTTATAAATCCCACAATACAGTGTTATAATTTTTGCTTTCTATAGTCATAGGTCTTTTAAAGTAATTAACAGAAAAAAGTTATGTATTTTGAGGCAGATGATTTGAGGCTCTGCAAATGTATTTTTTTTTTTAAGTTTCACCCACAGTTTTTGCATTCATCAGTCAGCCTTACCCACAATAATTATTACTGTGGTGTTCTAGTGGCGATTTTCTATTTCATGCTATCCAGCCACATTTATTATTAGGAATTCTGTGAGGAAGATTCCCTCCCTCCCTCTCCCTTCCTTCTTCCTTTCTTTCTCTTATTCTTTTTTATTCCTCTTTCTTTCTTCCTTTCTTATTTAATCTATTTTATGTCAGTATAGACTCATGGATATTTATTTTATTCTCTGTGTAATAATCCAATGCTACCATTATTTATTATGTTGCTCACAGTTTTCCAGCTTGAGCCATTGAGAAATCTTTCAGATTGATTCCTTTTGACACATCTCATCATTTGCTGTGTTTTATTTAAGGCACATTTCTACTTTCTGGCACTACAAGATGGTCCAGGCTCATATTGTATTTTCCATCTCCAGCCCTAGAATTAGCCATTTCTCCAAGGAAACCTGGTTCTTTTTATTGGAGAATGATATTTAGAAACCAAGATCTGGGAGCTAAGTGTGCTCATTGATACTAGGGTGTCACTGCTTCTGGACCCTCTCAGCAGAGCCTGGAAATGTATGTATGAATATAAACTCAGGTATACACATCTATCTATTCATCTATCAATCTATCTGTCTATCTGGATAGATATATTAGAAGTGACATGGATTCATACTGATACTTCCAACTCCTATCGAGCACCACAGATTTTATTCTAGCATTCTCATTTTGTTTATTTTTAACTTCTTTCACCAACAGTGAGAAACTTAACTCCAGTTAGCTACAATATATTTCCTAATGTGTCAACTAGTTTCAGAATTGCTAATCCATACCCTTATGAAAAACAAACTTACCACCTAGAGTACAGTGTTTGTGTACAGTACTTTAGTTTTACAGTATCCATCAAAACACTGTCTTCCAATGTAACTTAGGTCAGGACCTTTCATCCCCACCCATTATGTGTAGCTATGTCACATGCTTGTAATACAGTGAGATTCATTTGTCACTGCATTTCATCTGAGTTCCCCAGCATCCTGATTGATTTTTAAAATTTGCAGAGTAAAATTCACTCCTTGTAGTGTACAGTTCTGTGGGTTTTGACAACTTTATGGTCATGTATCCACCTCCACAGTAGCATACAGAGCTGTTTTTTTCACCCCCCAAAATTCTCTCGTACTGTCCCTGTGTAGTCAACCCCTTCCCCCATTCCATCCCTTGGCAACCACTGATCATTTTTCATCTCTGTAATGCTGACTTTTCTAGAAAGTCATACAAATGAAACAACATACTGTAGAGCCTTTTGAATCTGGCTTCCTTCACTTAGAGAAATGCAGCCAAGATTCATCCATGTTGTTGTGTGAATCAAGAGTTTATCCTTTTTATTGCCAAGTAGTATTCTAATGTCCCAATTCACCACAGATTCTTTCTCCATTCACCTGATGAAGGACATTTAGTTTATTTCCATCTTGTGGCAATTATGAATAACATGGTTATGAAGATTCACCCAAAGATTTTTGTTTAAACATTAGTTTTCAATTTGCTTGAGTAAATCCCTAGGAGTGGGATATCTGAGTCATATAATAAGTGTATGTTTAACTTTATAAGAACCTGCTAAACCGTTATCCGAATGCAACTATCATGTTGCATTCCCAGTTCTAGTTGCTCCTTGTCCACACCAGCACTTGATATTTGCA
Source organism: Ceratotherium simum simum (assembly GCF_057802395.1). Taxonomy (NCBI): domain Eukaryota; kingdom Metazoa; phylum Chordata; class Mammalia; order Perissodactyla; family Rhinocerotidae; genus Ceratotherium; species Ceratotherium simum. Next base: position 5,183,269 of record NW_028261259.1, read on the forward strand.
ATTTTATTTTTTATTTCAGCCACCTAATATGTGTGTGGAATACTATTGTGGCTTCTGCCTCCCTTTTGAAAGTGAGATCTGCTAAATATAGAATCTTATGGTGACTTTTGGGTTTTCTTTCTGCACTTGAAAGATGTCATTTTGTTGCTGATTTTTCTCTTTTCTTTTTGATAATATATCGTCCATCATTGACATTATTTCTCCCTGTATGTAATGTCTTCCCCTGTATATATGTATTTCCCTGACTGCTTTCAAGATTTTCTTTTTATCCTTGGATTTTAGCAGCTTGACTATCATGTGCCCAGGTGTGGTTTTATTTTGTATTTTATTTTCTGGGTGTGCTGACTTCCTTGGATCTAAAATTTTAGATTTTCTACCAAATTTTGGAAGTTTTATGCTATTACTTATTGATTTGCCTTTCTGCCTCATTTAATTTTTCTGTCTCTCCCTTCTCTGCTGGGGAATCAATCATCTCACAGGTAAGGCTTTCTTCATTTTTCTTCAAAATTTTTACATTCTTTGGTTCAGACTGGATAACTTCTATTGCTCTATCTTCATGTTTCTTCTACTGTTTCTTTTTATTTTTAATTTTATTTATTTATTTATTTTTCGCCCCAAAGCCCCAGTAGATAGTTCTATGTCATAGCTGCACAGCCTTCTAGTTGCTGTATGTGGGAGGCAGCCTCAGCATGGCCAGAGAAGCGGTGTGTCGGTGCGCGTCTGGGATCCGAACCCCGGGCCGTCAGCAGTGGAGCGCGCACACTTGACCGCTAAGCCTCAGGGCAGGCCCTCTTTTACTGTTTCTAATGTACATTAAACTCAAAATCATTTTTTCATTTAATCTTCCTATTTGGTTCTTTTTTGTAATTTCCATTTCTCTGCTGAGTTTCCAGATATGTTCATTCATTATGAGACTATTTTTCATACCACCTTGATCATCTTTATAATAGCTGCTTTCTTATCCTTGTCAGATAATTGCAACACCTTGGGGAGAGTTTCTACTGCCTGCTTTTGGTCATTTATGGATTACATTTTCCCATCTCTTCAAATCTCATGATTTTTTAAACTGTGTACTGGAAACCATGAATGATAGTTATAGAGACTCTGGATTCTATTGTAGTCCTTTGAAGATTGTTGTTATTTTTCTAGCAGGGAGTTAACTTGGCTGGACTGAAACTCCAATCCTCTCTCCTTTACAGTGGGCATAGCTGAAATCCTCAGTCAGTTCTTTCATCTTCCAACTGCTGTTTTTACACTAGGCCCTCTGGGGCGTACCCTGCATGTGTGTTGTTCAAAGATCTGCAAATTTGGTGTGTGTGTGGGGGAGACACATACATATTTTGAGATTTTCCTCTTTGTGTCTCCCTCCCTTCCAGAATTTCTCCCTTAACTTTCCAGCTACTCTGTTAGCCCCAAAATACATCCTCTAACATTACAAGTAAGACTTTAGTTTTTCCCCTGTCTGTGCCATGTACAGATTTTGGAATGCTTTGAGGCAAAAGACTCAAGTTTGCAAATATCTTCTGGTGCAATTCCCATCATTTAAGGGAAGACTCCCTCTCAGTTCTGCTTGCTTTCGGAAGAGATTTATACATACACACATATACACATTTATTATATGTGTATTACATATAAATACATGATTCTATATAAATATATATAATATTTTATGCAGATTTTATCATTGTTATCTGTGAGAGTGTTAGTTCAACAAGTCACTCCACCATTACTGGAAGCCAGACCTCGGTTTTATTTCTTTTTTGGATTTTATATAAATGGAATTAAAAAATATATAACCTTTTGAATATAATTTCTTTTATGCAGCATTTTGGTTGTGATATTCATCCATGCTATTATATGTAGCTAGTGTTTGTTCATTTGTTGAAAATAATTAATTTTTTTAAATGGTCATAAAATATGCATAACAAAAAATTGACCATTTTAACCATTTTTAAGTGTACAGTTCAGTGACATGAAGTACATTCACATTATTGTGTAGCCATAACCTCCAACCATCCACAGAACTATTTTCACCTTGCACTGAAACTCTGTGCTCATTAAGCAACAACTCCCTGTTGTACATCCCTCTTGCTCTTGGGAAACACCATTCTCCTTTCTATTCCTATGAATTTGAGTACTCTAAGTACCCTATATGAGTGGAATCATACAGTATTTTTCCTTTTGTGGCTGGCTTTATTTCACTTAGCATAAAGTCCACAAGGTTCATCCTCGTCATAGCATGTGTCAGAATTTCTTCCTTTTTAAGGGTGAATGGTATTCCACTGTGTGTATACACCACATTATTTTTGTCACTTCATCTGTTGATAGACACCTGGTTTGCTTCCAGCTTCTGGCTATTTTGAATAATGCTGTTAAGAACACGGGTTTACATTTATGTCTTTATACCTCTGCATTCAATCATTTTGGGTGTATGCCCATAAATGGTGTTCTGAGATTCATTTTTTTCACACGTGGGGGGGGTTCCTGACACCTCCAACAATCAATTCTTGGAATGCCAGCTAGTCGTCAGATAATTCAACACAATTTGATGCTGTCAACCCAGAGATACATCAGATTCCACAGGTTGAGGGCTTAGTCCTATAAGACTGCACACCCACCCAACCTCACCTCAACTTCAGATGCCAGTTACAAGCCCAGGCTGTTACCTGTACTTCTGACTGACTGGCTATAAACCAGAGGTTCCCACAACCTCCTCATTGGGTTTGATTAATTTACTAGAGTTGATCACAAAACTCAGAGAAACACTTACTAGATCACCAGTTTATTATAAAAGGATATGACTCAAGAACAGCCTGATGGAAGTGGTGCATAGGGAAAGGTATGTGAGAAGGGGCACAGAGCTTTCATGCCATATCCAGGTACACCACTCTCCAAGCACTCCTTGTCTTTGCCAACCTGGAAGCTCTCTGAACATCCTTCTATTGGGATTTTAATGGAGGCTCCACCACATAGGCATGATCAATTATTAACTCAGTTTCCAGCCCCCCTCCCCTCTCTGTAGGATAAGGGGTAGGGATAAAAATTCAAAGCTTCTAATCAGGGCTTGGTCTGTCTCGTGACCAGCCCCCATCCAGGAGCCATCAAGAAGCCCACCCAGCGTTGCCTCAATAGAACAAAAGCTTCTCCTAGTGTTCTTATCAATTAGGAAATTACAAGGAGGTCAGCCCCGTGGCTTAGCAGTTAAGTGCACACACTCCACTACTGGCGGCCCAGGTTTGGATCCCGGGCGCACACCAATGCACCGCTTCTCCGGCCATGCTGAGGCCACATCCCACATACTGCAACTAGAAGGATATGCAAGTATGACATACAACTATCTACTGTGGCTTTGGGGGAAAAAAAGCAGGAGGATTGGCAATATATGTTAACTCAGAGCTGGTCATCCTCAGCAAAATGAGGAGGATTATCATGGATGTTAGCTCAGGGCTGATCTTCCTAAAAAAAAAAAAAGGGAAATTACAAGGGTTTATGGTCTCTGTGTCAGGGATGGTGTCAAAGACAGATATTAGAATAAGAGTTGCTCCTGGTGTTCTTATCATTTAGGAAATTACAAAGTTTTAGGAGCTCTGTGCCAGGCACTGGAGGCAGAGACTGATAAACGTGTTTTCTATTATTTCAGAACCCATAAGTGGAATTGCTAGATCATATGGTAATTCTATTTTTAATTTTTGAAGGAACTGCCATACTGTTTTCCAGTTTTATATTCTCACCTTCATTGCACAAGGGGTCTAATTTCTCAACATCCTTGCCAACACTTGTTATTTTCTGATTTTGTGATAGTAACTATGCTAATGAGTGTGAAGATGTATCTCATTGTTGTTTTATTTAGCATTTTCCTGATACTTAGTGATGTTGAACATCTTTTCATGTGTTTACTGACAATTTTATAACTTGTTTGGAGAAATGTGTATTCAAGTACTTTGTGCATTTTTAAATTGGATTTTTTCTTTATTGTTGAGTTGTAGGAGTTCTTTATATATGCTAGATATTAATCCCTTATCAGATATGTGATTTGCAAATCTTTTCAACCATTCTGTGCGTTGCCTTTTTACTCTGTTTTTAGTATCTTGTGATACAAAAACCTTTCATTTTGATGAAGTCCAATTTGTTATTTTTTTTGTCGCTTATGTCTTTGGTGTCATAGTAAAGAAATCATTGTTGGCAATGGCATTTGGACCCAATGACATGCAGCTTTTACCCTGTGTTTTCTTCTAAGGATTTTATATCTTCAACTCTAACATTTATATCTTGGATCCATTTTGAGTTACTTTTTGTATGTGGTGTAAGGTAAGGGTCCAACATCATTCTATTGCATGTGGGTATCCAGTTTTCCAGCATCATTTGTTGAAAAACTTATCCTTTCTCCAATGAATGATCTTTGCACTCTTGTCAAAAATCATTTGACCATATATGCAAAGGTTTATTTCAGGGTTTTCTATAATATTTCATTAGTATATTGTGTGTATTTATGCCAGGACCACACTGTTTTGATTACTTTGTAGTAAGTTTTGAAATCAAGAAATTTGTGTTCTGTAACTTTGTTCTTTTTTTTTTATAATTTTATTTATTTATTTATTTTTCCCCCAATGCCCCGGTAGATAGTTGTATGTCATAGTTGCACATCCTTCTAGTTGCTGTATGTGGGACGCAGCCTCAACATGGCCAGAGAAGCGATTTGTCAGTGTGCACCCAGGATCCAAACCTGGCCCACCAGCAGCCAAGCGCACGCACTTAACCGCTAAGGCACCGGGCCAGCCCTTGTTCTTCTTTTTATAGATTGTTTTGGCTATTCAGGGTCCCTTGAGATTCCATATGAATTTTAGGATAGATTTTTCTATTTTTGCAAAAAAATCATTGGAATTTTTACCTCTGTGAGTAAGTTGATTCTTAAGTATTTTACTCTTTTTGATGCTATTGTAAATAAAAATGTAAAGTCTTTAAATTTCTTTTTCAGATTACTTGTTATTAATGTATAGAAGAACAACTAATTTTTGCAAGTTAATTTTGTGTCCCACTACTCTGCATAATTTATTAGTTCTAAAATTTCTTTGTGGAATTTTTAGGAGTTTCAACATATAAGATATTATGTGTAAAAAATATAATATTACTTCTTCCTTTCCAATTTGAATGCTATTTCGTTCTTTTTCTTATCTAATTGCTTTGGCTAGAACATCTAATACCATGTTGAATAGAAGTGGTGAAAATGGGCCTTCTTGCCTTTCTCCTGATCTTAGATAAAAAGATTTCAGTCTTTCACCCTTGAATACGATGTTCTCTGTGGATTTCTATATATGGCTTTTGTTATGTTGAAGTAGCTTCCTGTTACTCTGAGGGTTTTTTAGTGTTTTTAACATGAAAGCATGTTTAGTTTTGTCAAACGCCTTTTCTGCATCCATTGAGATGATCACTTTTTTCCCTTCATTCTGTTAATGTTATTAATTACATTGATTCATTTTCATATCTTGAAACATCCTTGTATTCCAGGAATAAATCCCACTTAAAAATGATGTATAATCCTTTTAATATGCTGCTGAATTAGCTTTGTTACTATTTTATTGAGGATTTTTGTATCAATATTCATGAAAGGTATTGACCTGTAGTTTTCCTTTCTCTTACTGTCTTTGGCTTTGATATCAGGGTAGTGCTAACCCCATAGGATGACTTTAGAAGAATTCTCTCCTCTTCAACTTTTTGAAAGAGTTTGAAAAGAATTGGTGTTAGTTAATTTAAAAAAGTCTTTGGGCCTAGGAATAAATTCAGCATAAAATAAATACAAATAAATATTTTTTTAAAATGTGAAAAAGTCTTTTCCTAAAAAAATTAAAAATTAAGCAAGTACATCATTTATCACTTTATTTCTAAAAATTATTTTTAATCTAATAGTAAGCATGAACAAATTGTTAGAATTAAAATGACTCAAGTGTTAATTTTCTTCATTGCAAATTTTCTGACATAAGTATGTGATGCCATCATGTATGACATCTTTTATGAAAAAATGGTCATTTTTTGTAGTATTTGAGAACATTATGAATTTTCCCTGTGGCCTCTGACAATATTCTGATATGCAAAGTTATCTTTTCAACATGTATTTCTTATCATCATCTTTAACATATTAACAAACTCTGTCAGGTGCTAATTAATCAACTACTTTTCATATGATTCAGGTTCTCTGCCATCAATTTCTCTAACCATCAATAAATTCTACAACTTCTGCAAGATTAACAATTTTACCTTATATTGTATTCAGCTCATGTGGTTTAAAACATCCAAAAATCATTGATAAACTGACCCTGTCCAAACTAAAGCATGGTGAATTATGAAAGATGGTCTCTGTTAAGTGGAGAGGGATTTCAGGTTTAACTGAATTTTATAAGTGGTCAATTTATTACAGTGTATTGTTCTGTTATGTATTTCACTTCTTTTTTAAAAAAAGTGATAGTTGAGGGAACTTAGATAATAAAAAGTTGAGAAAATAAGGAACTGATACACACTATAAGCTTCAAATATTTTCAAGCATAAGATACAGTAAGAACTAAAACTAAGAAATGGCAGAAGAAATAGAGATAAGATGATAAAATTGCAAAACTGAATCTATAATAACATCTCAATGGCTACCGTTGTGGTGCCGAGAAGATGGTGAAATCAAAGCATTCATAAAGATGATAATAAACAGACTGCAAAGAAAAAAGACTGAAATTTTCTGTGTGTGTGTGTGTCAGGAAGATCAGCCCTGAGCTAACATCGTGCTAATCCTCCTCTTTTGCTGAGGAAGACTGTCTCTGAGCTAAGATCTATTGCCAATATCCTCCTTTTTTTCCTCAAAGCCCCAATAGATAGTTGTATGTCATATTTGCACATCCTTCTAGTTACTGTATGTGGGATGCGGCCTCAGCATGGCCGGAGATGCGGTGGGTCCATGTGCGCTCGGGATCTGAACCCGGGCCGCCAGTAGCAGAGCGCACGCACTTAACCACGAAGCCACGGGGCTGGCCCAAGACTGAAATCTTTAAAGAGAGAATTTTTATAGCGATATTACAGATAGATAACAGGGAAGAGAAGTGGAGTGAGAGACCCTCTTTTTATTAAATTACTTCCACTGTAGAGAACAAAAAACCAATTTGCTGAAATCTTTATTCCCCTCTATGACCCTATCTTTACCTGCAAAATCTGAGCACTGAATCAATGTCACATTCCTTCTTTTCCATCCCTGTGGAACAGAGTAATTAAGCTCATCTGAAACCTCAACTGCCCAGCCTGTGAAATAAGGCCGGCCATCCATTCTCACAGTGGAGCCAACTGGAGGTAGGATTTTGGGTTCTGAATTGAGTTAAACATCTTCAAAGAATTGTATCTGGCCTTCCTTATCCAGGGCTATCAATGAAATGCTGGTTGGCTTTCAGAGAAGACCAATTCACAGTCAGCTCAGACATTTTCTGTTGAGCTCTCTAGAGAAGGCTGTGGGGCTTGTCAGTAAGAGTTGATTTCTATACGGGTTATAATTTTGTTTTATTCAGAGATTTATAAAGAAATTTACATGGTAAATATTACTTATTATCAAGAAAAAAGGTGGTCTATTCTCTGATCATCTAAGCAAAATCCTCCTCTCAGGGCCCAGCCATGGACAAAGCCCAGATTCAATCTCCAAGAGTCTGCCAAGCACTCTGTGGTCCATGGGAAGCCCTCAAGTTGGCAGCCTATTCCCTTGTGTCCTGTGCTGGTACTTAATCTTCCATCTCTTCAGAGTACAACTAGACAGAAGCTCAAAGGACTTGACATTGGAGAAATGTACTTTTCATTATCTTTAGACTTCTACACTTTTCCAAAAGACTCTCAGCATTTCCAGTAATTGTGCAGCAATTTACCCAACACTAAGGTTCTCACTATTAAAAATGAAAATAAATAAATTTTGAAAAGGAAAAAAGTGATCTTTGCAACTTTGTACAGAATCTATATAATGGGTTCATCCTTATAAAGGGAGGAAAGATAACAAAGTTAACTATTTTGGTTAGTTAATACAGTAAGTAATATACTGTATATATTAACATTTTTGAGATTATTTGTATTTAAAGGTACTGTTTCAAACCCCTAAATCATTGTATGTAGTAGAGTCTACCATCTGCTTTGGCCGAACAATTATATACAGTAAGTCAGCCTAAATTCTTCCATTCCTGTATAATCTTATATGTGGGTGGTAATGGTTAGTTCTTATAGATTATTTGAACACGTGCATATCACAAAATACAAGTGACCATTAAAAATTAAAGTGTTCAACAAATAGAAGATTATCTGATTCCCAGAAAAAGAAAACATTACTGTGACATTAAGGCTAAAACTGTCAAAAAGGAAGCCAAGATACACTCAAGTAAAGCTTTTGCTGAAAAGTTAATTGGCTCATGTTTGGAACTTTATCAGGTTTACTATGTAAGCAAGATACTTTCAGAGCCTAGAATATAGAAAGTGCTTATTGGTACGTTAACAATGTGTTCATTTATTTTGTAAATGTTAATATTACAGATGGAATTCATTTTCTACTATATTCGGGTTTTCAAGTTTTGCTAAATCTTAAGGCCACATTACTGGCAAGTTGGGATACCTCTAGACATCTGAAAAATATGAATCCTACACAGAAGCGTATAAATTCTCTATTCATCAGGTTCTAATTTCTAAAACATTCTAAGCTTTTGGAAGAAACCAATGGCATTCCAAATTGACAGTAAGGCTACATGTGCGATACATGATCCTATAGGAAGAGAAATTAAATCAAGATTTTAAATAGAGGAGATTGTGCACAAAAATAAAGTACATTTTGACGTCTTAAAGGGGATTTCAAGAAATAAGGGACTCTCATAACATGTGGTAAGTGGTAAATAACTTACCAAGGGCTCTCTAAAGGAGAACATATTGTGGAAAAAAGAGCTTCACATGCAGAGAGCTAAAATGGCCTCTCTGGAATCCTCACGATGAAACAGACACTGAATTACTTTTTCCTAAAATTTAAAATGTGTCTTATCCTCCAAACAAATACCACCTCCCTGCCCTGTGGCTTTACCTGGGCATGGTGACGTGTTGGAATCATTTTTCTATTTCATTGGCTCTTAAACTTGATGGGCACCAGAAGCACCTGGAGGCCTTGTTGAAACCCAGATTGCCAGGCCCCACCCCAGAACTTCCAGTTCAGCAGGTCTGCAGCAGCACCTGACAATTTGCATTTCTTCCCAGTTCCCAGGGGATGCTGATGCTGCTGGTCCAGGGACCCCACTTTGAGAACCACAGCCTAACTTACACCCTATAAATGGTTACCAAATCCATTATTTCATCCCTTGGCTGCTACTTCACCTTTATCACATGAGCACCTTAGCTCCGAATCTCCTCAGCTAGCAATGGGAATACTTGGAGAGTTTAACAGCTGGTCCTTCTTTCTGACTCAGTTCTCCCTCTTCCTCTCAAAACCACATTCTCTTGCCAGGTAATTTTTCCTTAAACATCAGTTCATCATAGATTTTCCTTGCTCAAAAACTCATGGTTCTTATGCTGAACACAAGAAATTTTAAATTCTCTACTTGGCTCATAAGGTCTGTAATAGCCCGTAGAATGTGGACACCCTGTTCCCTGTCCTGCCTCTTATAAAGGAGTATGTGAGGATTACATAAGATACAGTCAGTTCTCATTATGCACAGTGTGACATTCTACAAAGTCACTGTGAACACTGAATCAGTGTATATGACCCACTGCTCCTACAGGAAATGCAGGGTTATATTCCTGCAAGCCTTAGTCACATTTTCTTCAACTGATCAATACATAACCTTGTTCTCTGTGTGTTTCTCTTTAAAGTCACCTTATTTAATATATATTGTTGATATATTAACATTGAACTTAGACTAATAGCACTGTACCTTGTGTCTGAAAGAAGCTTGTCGAACACAAATACTTTCTCTGTAAAGGTAGGTCACAGCCTCTTGCCCTGAGGAACACCAGGCAGCATTGCAGCACTACACATGGGGGACATATTAAACAGTCGAGTCACCAACACAAGGCACAAAACGATAACAAATGAGGCACTAAATTGAGTGTATGAAGGACACTCGTTTACAGTATAGGCTGAAACAGCAGGGCAGAGAGTCACCTTGTACCCCTCAGCTGGGAACGTGCACTTCGAATGAATCAAATTTTTCACCACTTTGCGTTTATCTGCAAATGGACGTGAAAGTCCTGTGAGTGTTGATTTGGGGGCTACCAGTACATTTTATCTATTAGGCAAGTGTGCAGACATGGAATCCACAAATAATGAGGATCAACTATATTATGAAAACATCTTTTCAAAACCAGAGTATCGTTAAGATATAAGAGCAATAATGATAACACAACAGCTAACATGTTAATGCCTACGATGTGCCAGGAGCTCTTCTAAATACTTTACATAAGTTAATGCATTTAAATCTCACTAAAACCCTATGAGACAGGAGTTCTCAGTAGCCCCATTTTATAGATGAGGAAACTAAGGCTCAGAGAGTAAACACTTTACACAGGTACTCCAGTTAAAAGCGGGATAACTGGGATTGGTGCCGAGACAAAATGGTCCAAAGCCCACAGCCTCAACCACTATGGTAGGAACGTGAGCGAATGTTCTACCACTCCCCAAGAAGCCCCTTCTTCTCCAGCCAGTGTGGTCTCCCACATACTTATTCACTCATCAAATGTTTTCTGAGTGTCCCCAAGGTGTCAGGTACTGTGTTTAGATACTGGAGGGACAAATAGAATGTCGACATAAATAATCAATAAAAAATCCATAAAACCAACTTGGGGTGAGTTTTCTATGAGCCCAACTTTGAAGACCATATAGCCCGGGAGAGTCCTTTCACAAAGAAATGGAGCACTCCAAAGAAGTGGGGTGTACAGCGTGGTTATATACCATCAAAAAGCATGTACCACATGTGATGGCAATGTCCCTTTTACAATAGCAGCAACATTGACCTGTCGGCACCTCCATTGATGGACACAGTGGGAATCTGGTCTGCTGTCTCCATGGGCATGGCTGTTTTCTCGAGTTGGGTGGTCACAGGATGAACGCAGCATTCAAATCATAGCCTAGGGAGAAATGTTTATCCTTAAGGAAATGCCAATGTGGGGGAAGTTGCATTTACACATTAAGGGCATTGCTTTTGTCTTTGGGACATGTTAACTGTTTAAAGCAGATATACAATGGATGAACAGAGGCTACGGGACCCTTTTGGAAAAAAAAATAAAACAATGTCAGGCTCAATTAGTTTTACACCAAATGGCTTCCTCATATGCTCCAATGTATCCTATTGCTGGCCATTTATTTATCAAGAAGAAGGATAGTCTCAGCTTTAAGGAGCTCACTGTCTATGAGACATGAATAAAACAACAGTTATGGAAAAGTAGATAAGTATATGGTCCCAGAGTGGGGACATCAAAATGGGTCTCTAGATGGAGACCTCTCAGGAAAAGTCTCCAAGAGAAAGGAACATTTGACATGAGTTTAGATTAAGAAATAGGAATTAAGTTGATTAAAAAACAGGGTAGGAGGACAGAAGAAGCACATATACAAAGACAGATATAAAGGATGCTAAATCTTTCAGAAAATGGGTGGTATTTTTAAGGCTGGAACAAAGCAAACATGTAGGACAGAGTGGGTGATGAGGGTAAAGATGAGGACAGCAAGGGAAAGCCTGCGTGTCCAGCTCAGGAGTCTGAATGTTCTCTAGGCTACTCTGAACAGTTATTGAAGGAATTGAAGCAGATATCAGATTTAAGCAAATTTGGATTCTAGAATGTAACTCTGCAGGCATGGTGGAGGAAAGATTAGAAGAAATTAAGACTGGAAGTAAAGGGACCTGTTGGGATACTAGGCAGCAATCCAGATAAGCTAGGCCTTGGCTTAGGCATGGGGTCTGCAGGTCTAGGAGGCCAAGAGGTGGGAAGCAGTGCTGGGCTCCTGCAGGAGGAAACTGAGCTGCCTCTCAGTCACGGGAAGACTGTGCCTGTCATGGCCTCCCTACACCCATGTCCAAATGCCATGTTCCTTTCTACTTCTGTAGCTTTCCTCTCTTCCCCCATATGAAATCCTCAGTCTTTCTTCCCTCCACCTGCCCAAAAGTGGTCCCTTTGAGGACTTGATCTAGTCCATCTCTTCTAAGAAGCTGTCTTTAATTACAATTTCTCAATAACATTGCCATATTTTTTAGGTTCTGTAATACAACATACACTAAATACCTTGGCAGAATAAAATTACATCTTGCAAACCATGTCACGTATGTGGAGGAGCTTGGGACCCTATAATTCTTTGTATTTCCTTCAATACCTACCACAAATACCTTGCTCATATAGGTCAATGGATGTCCAGTAAAGTTCAGTAAAGAAGAAGCACCCTTTATAAGCTAAGAACTTTTATGAGCTCAGTTATTCCTTTAGATCAGCTGCTTAAACCATTTGTTTTTCTCCACAGGTCAACAGTGTTGCCCAGCACAAATGAATTTTACACCTTCTCAAACTCAATAGAGCAAAGATGGAAATTCATTCCCCCTGCAAGCCTTTCTGGCTCAGAGAAGCAAAAACAACGTGTGACATCTAATTCTTTCTTCACATTCTCATCTCAAATTGCAACTGATTTCCAAATGCTAACTGGTTTTCATTGTTAAAACTGACAGAAAAAATTTCCCATTATGGCTTTGTTTCTTTATTTTTTTTGTGTGAGGAAGATCAGCCCGGAGGTAACTTTCTATGCCAATCCTCCTCTTTTTGCTGAGGAAGATTAGCCCTGGGCTAACAACTGTGCCCATCTTCCTCTACTTTATATGGGATGCCGCCACAACATGGCTTGACAAGCGGTGTGTCTGTGCGCGCCCGGGATCCGAACCTGTGAACCTGAGGCCACCGCACCGGAGTGCATTCCCTTAACCGCTGCTCCACGGGGCTGGCCCCTCTCATTATTTCTAAAGCTGAAATGTCTAAATCTTTCACTGGGTTTGTTGGAGTTTCCATAAAATGAAAACGTACATTCCAGAAAAATCCTTAACTTTCCAGAATAATCCTTAATATATTATGGTAAACACCTTTGCAAAATGTCACTGGTTTTCAATGTCAGTGCCTCCACAAGGGCATCTTTGCATTATCTCTTCTCCCAACCACATGTCACTTTGCTCCTCCCCAGGCTCATGGGGTCAAAGTGTTTACTGAACACTGAGAATGTGCAGAGTCTGAGGGAGACCTCAAGGATGACTAAGCCATATTTTCTGACCCCAACCATCTCTTTCCATCTCTCCTTTAACCTCTATTTTTCTCACTCTGGTTTCTACTTTAGTTGTTTACTTGTCTTTTGAATTGTTGTTTTGTGGTTTATAATTGCCATGTAAATTCATGTTACTTTTGCCTTAGAGTTTAGTAAAAACTTACATTAAACAATGTTTTTTTCCCAGCTCTTTGATGTGTCTAATAACTTCCAATGTAATTCAAGGGGTTTCTTGTTTTTACGTCTCCATCATTATTCCTTCAGAATTATGTTCACCCCACACTTTTGATCTGACCAATGCTGCTTTACCCTTTGAACTTTTCTATGCCAAGACTCAAATGAGGAATCCCTCGAACACCATCAGCTAGGTGACCCCACATTCCTCACATCTGTTTCCTTGATTTGTTCCTAAATAAACATGTTTCTGAAACTAATAATAAATTGTACCAAGTGGTCATTGCATAAAAAGCACTATCACAGATACCTTAAAGAGAACAAATGGAAAAGAATATTCAATTCCTCAGATAAGTTTACAATCAAATGAGGCATTGAGGGCACCTGGGGGCACTGATCAGAGCAAAATCCTAAGAGAAGAGCTTTCAGTCCATTTCAAATGAGGTTAAAACTGGAATGAGATAGTATTTTACCAGTTATCTGAAATCATAAACATTTTTCTGACCTTTGAGAATTTATTTGCATATAAACTGTACAACATGTGGGGTAAGAGAGTGTTAATATTGTTCAATTTCTTTTTATTTTTCAGCACTTTGTAATAGATGTGGCTATTCACAATTAATAAATATCATAATGTGGAGAGACCCAACTTTCAACTGCCTGATATTACCAATTCTTACACAAAGCTCGAGTTTTAAAGATCAAATTTCATTTTAGTTACCTTTCATCTAGTCCATTTATATCAGAAAGTTGTTGAGTTTTAGGAAAAGACTTCAAAACACAAATTTTATATGTAATTTCAAAAGCAAAAAATGAGTTAAAAACTGGATGGTAACCAGTTTTGCTACCATATATTAATCTTTAACATGGGAGCAAACCATTTTAGAGAATATAATTGATATTTGCCTATTTGTATATTGTAGAATGTTAAAGGATTTACAGTCTTAATAATAATTTCAAATACCAGAGAATAAAAAACAGAACTCTTTAAGTTTTATGAAATGGTTTTTTAGACATAGCAGATTTTCAGAACATATTACTTGAAAATAAAACAGTCAGTTAGTGAGGCTTAAGCAATGTGGTTTTCTTTTAAACTTGCTCATTCCATCGGAGCATCAGTAAAAGCCCTCCAGGAGTAGCTGACACTCTTTCCTTCTGCCTGAGCACCAGCTGTATTTTCTTTAAGCATCAGACTCTTGGGCAACACCATAGCCCTCAACTCCGTTTAGTTGAGAAAAGGTTTTATGAGTCCTGTGTTTTTTCTAGGAGTATGGAGCTCCCAGACTTATTAAGTACAGGGAGAGAGTAAGAGTCAGAACACATTCAATGAACACCAGTGTGCTCAGGTGAGAGGACAGGTGCCTGAAGTTACATCTGAAGAAGAACTTGGAGGATGCTTTCTGACTCTGCTTTGTGCCTCTGACTAAGCAGTCCTGAATATCCCCGTTACGGCCACGGAATAACACAGGCAGCCTTGATGGACCAGAAGTCCTCCTGTGTCCATCATTTGTACAGAGCAAACTGCCTTAAGATCTCTCGTTTCCTGCTGCAGTGGTAATTTACAGCGATACAGAACTGTCATCTAGTGAATAAGAAGAAAACAGCAAGGCGCTTCACACGAAAAGTGAAATTCTGAGTTTTTTCAAAAAGAACAGTGAAGCACTAAAGTTGGTAAAGTTGACACAAAGTTGACACGCTGTGGTACACGAAAGTTACAGTAAACCTGAAAAATGTGTAGGTGAACAAATCAGTTGCTCTTTATGCCTCTAAATCATGTCTTGACATCTGACTCATAAATAGTACAGTTTAAATATAATAGAATATCTTTAGAGATAACTTCTCATCTCATCTCATCCAATGCTGTTGGCAGGAGCCGGTATTAAATAGCCAGATGGTGAGTACCCATGTTGAAGCAGCATTTTTATCACAGTGGAGAGAATAGGAGGCATAAGCTCAACGGACTGATGTTCAGATCTTCCCTCTTACCCTTGATCAATTTTGTAAACATGGTTTTCTTTATCAAATATGACTTATAACAGTTACTTTAAAGGATTACTGTAAGAATTGCATAAGGTAATACAGTAAAGGAACCGGTGCACAGTAGATTGATAGTTAATTCTCCTTTCCTGTCTCTCTTCTAAGAAACATACAGAAATAATCTAAGAAGAGAACCCGTGTATAAAGTAAACTTATGACAAAAAGTCAATGGCTCCTGAAGTAAGAGACATCATTGTTGAGTGCTTAACCTTAACTGCCTCCAAATACTGTTAACTCTCAATTAATTTTATGTGTTTTCTGTCTTCCAGATACTTCACTGGCTACAAGGAAAGGAGAAGGTCTGAAATTTAAATTGATTTCACCCTTGAATGGTCTAGCTGTAACATCAGGTGTTTTAAATCACCTAGTTTTTCAGGTTTCCTGCTTAATTACTATATATTTTACCATGGTTCACAGCCCGAGAAAATTCAAAAATCATAATTTTACACACATGAATATATATCTTGACTATTACAGCTGGACTCTTAATATATAGAACAATGTTGTACATGTTTTGTCCTTGTCGATAGTACAGAATACTTTTGTTCAGGTTTTCTTTGGCATTATCATTTATAATGAAGAACTCAGTAATATATGCCCTGGAGATAAGGGTTTAGAAAAATCTAACATACTATCTGAGTCATGCCTCAAAAAATTAAAAATAAATAAAAAGCTATAAAAATAATGAGAGGATATTTTGAAGGCACTATTTTTCTTAATTATTTCCAACTTTATTTCCCTTTACCTCTTTTTAATCTTTCTCTGTCTTATTTTCTATTGGATAATCATCTCACAGTAATTAAATCACCCTCAGCTGAGTGCCCCATGCCTCTTCAAATGCCGCAGCCTGATGTAGGTCTCAGCTCTGACAAAAAGAAGCTGGAAACCCTGTTTTGTGGCACTATTCTTAAGAATATCTTTACTCTTACAATAATAGCTATATTTTTGAAAGGCGCCAGTGGATTACAAAATGAAGTACTCGACCAATGTTGTATCCTCATTTTCCCTCCAGGGGGAGCACAACTTTCATGTGTAATGCAGGGCTGCTGTTTTATTGTTTTTTCCTTTCAAGACATTTTATTACTTGTAAAACATAATAGGGTTAATAGTGATACATGAGTAACAATATAAACTTACAGACAGCAAAAAGATACTTTTTTAGAGTCGTAGTTTTATATACTGTAACAAACAGTAATACTTTTCATAATGTAATATCTTGATTGATCATGAATTTTTTCCTGGCTCATTTTTATGCTAATTCATTTATTAGATTACCAAATTTATACTTTTATGATTTTTATTTTCAATCAATATAATTGAAGGGACATCAGTTGTTCTTGGTAAGTGAAAGGTCACAAAAAATTTTTGATAATTTATAAGTTTGAGAAGGATCTTTCTACTTTTTAAAAGAGAAGTCATTTAATATTTGGGAAAGTTCTCAAAAATCATCAAATTCTTTAATTTTACAGAAAGGAATACTATGTTCCAGAGAGCCTAAGTACGTTGTCACACACTAACCAGAAACAGACCTGGGCCTAGAACTCAGGTCTGAGTCACCTGACTTCTACTGGACCACACTCAAGGGAGCACCCCCTCTTCTTACTGGTAATTTCTAATACTAAGTTATTTTCAGAAGCACAGTTGGGAGAAAGTGTAAATAAATAAAACAGATGATTTTATATAAAAAAGTAGCAATTGCTACCCACAATTTCTATTCCATATGAGTATTTCCTTTCTTGCAGGTTTCTTTTTTTTAATAGTAAGTCCATTTTGGTAACAAGAAAAAAGGCATGAAATTTGGCTTCTTTAGTAACAAAAAAAAAGCTTCTGTTGAAATTAAAAAGACACTAACTAATGTTTCATCTACTACAGCAACTTAAGAATATTATTTGATTTTGGAAAAGCTCTGAGAGATTTTTTTTAAACTCATATCCATGTCACTATTAGTCCAGCCAGGCACATCTCCACATGACATCTCCTAGAGTGTCCAGTTTTCTGCTGGATCCAGCTGTTGTCAGGTCCAATGCTCTGGCTGGGTAGAGAATGATGCAGCTTCTGAAAAGCATGTGGTCAGTTCCACTTCAAGGCTGATTTTCTCTGCAAACTCTAAGTGGAAGAAAACATCCCCTTCCACCTGACTGGATTCCCCTGCAGGCTTAGAGAAACAAGGTGGCCTAGCCAGATGGGCAGACAGGAAGATAAATGAGAGTCTGTCACAATTTTATGATAAATAAGAGAGAAAAGGTTTTGACATCCTAACAAGATTTTCTTACCTGTTGAACAGCATATGAACATATTTTTCAGAGTTTCCAAAATAGCAGATTGAGATTCTAGGTTGGAAAGGAAGAAGATAGTCAATATATTAAAAAGTAAATTTTCGCATTTCCTCAATCAGAAAACAAAACTAAATAAAATATATCTTTAAACATAAGTACCAAAATCATTCAGTTTATCTTCCAGTTATAATTCTGTATTATGAGAACATGACTGCTTTTCAACAAATTTAATATGTACAGTGACTAACACTCATGCCATTAATTACTTTTGAAATTAGACTAGCCCTCTGCCCTTATTGACAGACATCAATCATAATTACTTTTCTCAATTCCTAGTTTCTATTTTGTGTCAGAAATTACCTGCTGAGATATTCACTTTTTATATTATTCACTTAACGTAAGTCTGTAAAATGATGGAGGACAACATAGCCATCTTGAAGGATGGGGTCTCAAATGACATATCTCACTATTGACAAATCACCTTCTGGTTTGAATGAGAGACAATGAGCACTGTCACAAGAGACACTCGGAAAAAAGGGATCTTGCTCCTTTTGTCTGTCCTTTGGGAGTCTGTGAGACTGCAAATTCTTCATACTGGAAAACCTAAGTGAGGACCAAGTCCAGGAATCTTTTTAAAGCTAGGGGACACTTTCTTCTACGTGAAGCTTGCATCGAAGTTTATAAACATAAGAAAAAAAACAAAGAGCCTTCAGGGCCAGCCCGGTGGGGCAAGCGGTTAAGTGCGCGTGCTCTGCTGCAGCGGCCCAGGGTTCGCCGGTTCGGATTCTGGGTGCACACCGACACACCACTTGTCAGGCCATGGTGTGGTGACATCCCATATAAAGTGGAGGAAGATGTGCATGGATGTTAGCCCAGGGCCAGTCTTTCTCAGCAAAAAGAGGAGGAGTGATAGATGTTAGCTCAGGACCGATCTTCCTCACAAAAACAAACAAACAAAAAGCAAGAGCCTTCAGGAATATCCAGTGCTCCATGGATCGGAGTCTGAAAACCACTCATCTTTTCCATCCTCCGCATTTTACAGATGAAACATAACACAAACAGTTGGTGACAACCTGAAGACTAGAGTTTGTCTCCTGACTGTCACATCACTCCCACCCCCGACTGCTGTGCAGACCAGACGCCTGACAAGATACAGCAGTCACTCCTGGGGAAAATTTAGACATTCCCAATTTAGCAGCATTTTAGTTGATGTACTTGACAAGACTATAGAAAAACAAAAGTTATTTACTACTTAAATTGTATAACGTATAATTAAATGACATTGAAAGTTTTCATTTCACTTACAGCACAGTTTTGATGGGCCCAGAGGCCTTCTTTCATCTGCTCACCCTCCCTGGCATCTCAAACCTTCTCTGCCTTTCCCCTCTTGCTCACTGTGCTCCAGCCACACTGGCTTCTTGCTGCCCAACATCATCCGAGTCACAGTTCCTCCACAGCATCTCTGCAGCCCTGGGATATCTGCATGTCTTCCTGCTCTGTCCCTTCCCTCTGGGCCTTGCTCCAGCTTCCCTGTGCTCTCTAATTAAAGTAGCAACCCACTCACTCTCTAGCTCTCCCCATTGCCTGTCACTTACCTTCTTCTTGACACAGATCATCACACGATAGACTATGTAATTCACTTGTCTGCCTACTTATCCATTATCTCACTTAGCCAACAAAAACAAGTTCTGTGAAGACAGAGATTTTGTAGAACATTTTTTCCTTAGTGTATCCCAAGCCTGGCATACAGTAGGTGTTTAAATATTTGTTGAGTAATTGTAAGAGGGAATGAAAGTTGTCATCAGAAGAATGATCACATCATGGAAGTAGGTGCCACCATGAAGAGTGGGCATCCTGGGAAGGGAAAGAGGGAGGAAAGATTTTATATCAGGCAACACGGGTACCACTGTGCCTTTACTACTTCTTGCACATCAGCTTGTCGACGTAAATAATCCATAATCAATTTATAAATCAAAATTGGGGTGAGTTTATTATGAGCAAACTCTCGAGGACCATGGCCTATGGCCTTCCTTCCCTAAGGAAGGAAGGGCACCGAAGAAGTGGGGTGTACAGAGCGGTTATATACCGTCAAAGAGCATGTATCGCAAGTGACTGCAACGTCCCTTTTACAATAGCCACGAGATCAGCACTGCCAGATTGCCCTGCCAGAACAGCTATTGATGGACACAGCGGGGGAGGAGATCTGCTGTCTCGATGGGCATGGCTGTTGTCACGTCTGTTGTCTGGAGCTGGGTGGTCACAGGATGACTGCAGCAATCAAATCCTAGCCTAGGGAGAAATGCTTATCCTTAAGGAAATGCCAATGAGAAGGAAGTTACATTCTTATCTTAAGGGCATTTACTCTTCTCTTTGGGACACGGCAAAGCAGATACACAGTGCAGGCGACAGACCCTTTTGGAAAAACAAATTCATGCTGAATTAGCTTTACCCCAAATGGCTTCCTCATGTGTTCCAATATATCCTATTGCTTGCCATTTATTTATCAAGCTCAGTATGTCTTTCAAACAGAAATCATCGAGAATAGCATGAAGTAGTCACTTACCAACAGATGTCACTATGGCAACAGAATATGAACAAGTGACCTTCAAATATAACCATTCTCCCAAATACTGTATTTCACTGACTTAATCAAAAAGGGATTCTTCTCTCTTATACTGACAAATCTCCACTCTGAACTTAGCATTAGAGGTAGTCAATTTTGAATAAAGACCTTTAACATGAAAGCCAGCCAATAGATCTTGTTAAAGCAAATCCAAACTCAGGAACACTTTTGTTTTCAGTCACCTCCAATCCTCTCAAACTCAAGATAAGGTCCTGGTTTTGTGCAGATGGAGAAAAGCTTCTCTTCCTCTTTTTCTATTCAGATAGCGCAGGGAAGAGCCCAAAGGATCTCCTGGTGGAACACTAACAGATCTTCACATTAGATATGCATGCAATGTTTCCTAGCTTCTTTTCTCTAGGCCGAGGTCTGATGAGCTGCCCCAAGGAGCAAACATCTGGGCTCCAGCAGTAAATAAAACTCTGTGCAGTTTACCACAACAATGAACTACAAAGATGTATCAGGAAATATTTTGAACACCTACACCTAAGCTCTCAGTGTCCCTCTGTCTAATTCCATGGCTACCTGAACTGAATTCATTCTTCATCCCCATCCCATTTGTGATAGTTTTTATTTCCTTGAATCAGCATGTTATAACATCTAAGAGAAATTTATCAACATGCTGTCTTCAAAATAGCTAGCTGAAGTATAGGTGTTGTAGAGGGTCAAGATTTTAAGATGAAAGTGATGTACAGAGTAACTGTACTACAAAATAAAAAGAAAATGAATGAGAACAATAAGAGACAGAAAAAATGATAAGGAGAAGGAATATAATAGAGAGTAAAAGTAAGAAAAAGAGAAAAAAGAAGAAAGAAGGTGTAGGAAAGAGAGAGAGTCAGGAAAAGCATGAGAAATGGCAGAAAGGGGCACGAGCACAAGGAAGACACCAGGCTCAGAGCGAATGACAAGTCAACTGGTTTCTGAGCAGGGCTCAGGTCTAGAGTCACTGGGCTACATTTGAGAACTCCACTCAGTTCTAACATCCTGAGAAAGACCATGTCTCATCCAAACTCGGACGGCACTGGTTACCAGCGCTCTCCTCTCCCAGGACCTGCTGGAGCTTTGAGAACTGCCTCTCTCAGCTCTGGGACTGACAGAGTCCCCATTAAATATTCATCAACTGGGATGGTTGTTTTGAAAGAGTAACCCAGAGAGAGCTCTATCAAGGGTACATTTAAACCTGCCAACTCCTTTACTCATCCTTCCACAGAATTAAGAAACTAAACTGTTTAAAAAAAAAAACAAACTTACTCTTAAGCAAAGTAGCAGAAAACTTTCCTGGCAAACTTTAAATGTTCCATCTTTTTTGAAGTTACCTCACAAAATTCTGAGCGTAATCTAAAATTCTGGGCTCCCCACAGTTCCAAATATCTTTCAGAAATGGTCTCTTTTTCATCACAAAGTAAGCCTATGGCTCATGAAGCATAATAAACTTGGATGAGTTTTATCTTGTAGAGAGAGGACAGCAAGAAAAAGAGTAGGATGTGCCTCTCTGCTATGAAGGATAATAAATAAAATCACACCAAAATATACAAAATATGCCTCTAAAACTGAATGAAGGAGACTCTAAAGAGTTACATTTTAAGTAAAAATGCACTTATATAAAATTATACATCAGTTTGACTAAAATATAATCAACTTTATAGAAGAAGAATTCATTAAGTTTCATTTAAATAGCATGACATGATTAGCTGCATTATAAATGCTAGATGTTTTAATTCGGGTATACCATGTCCTTCCACCAATGAGGGTGGGCTTAAACCTGTAATTTTCCTAAAAGGCACCAACCGTATGTTCCGCATATTTGATTATTTAATAGTATGGATCTGTCCTCATTGCCAATGAAGGATGTCTACACACACGCTTTAGCTTGCATATGTAAGGGGAAATGCAGGATGAGTTTATAAAAAGATAAACTAAAAATAAGCATTGTCTTTAGGAGACGTGGTCAATCTGTTCAAGAACATTTTCTCCCTTGGTCAAGTGAGAAGCTGAAAGAGAGAATGCTATCAGCCTCTTACTTGGCCCCTTATAAAATTCTGCATTACCTCAATTAAACGTGTGCTAAAGTGTTTGTAATAAACTTGGAAATGTGTTGATGATACTGTATTTGTATTACATCACACAGACTCTCTTTCATTAGGCACGATTCAAAACACTTTTTTGGGACATTAGAGGCCAGACATGTTTTGCTTCTCTGACGGACTGTAGCTTTAATCTCATGGACATGAAAAGATAGAGAATTGTTCCCCTTTCCCTTTCTACTTTAAACCTGAGTGATAAATTTCCAACTACCTTTAAAAACTGCAGGTCCTTCTGAAACACATTTTAGTGTGCTGGTTTACTTTAGCTTCATTTCTTTGTTCTATCCTAAACTCCTTTCAGTTTTATCTCTGTTTCTTTGTATTCCTTTTGTATACCTAGATATTTAAAATCTGCTCTTACCTATATTGGAGAAATGTTGGGTTACAAATCTTTCAGCCAGCATGTAAACTCAATTTTTAGGGTTTCTACACAAAATGTTTCTCCCATGTTTCTACCAGCTCTCCTTCCATATATTTTCCTCCAGGATTTCCTGAGACAAAATTGCCTTTCTAAAAGCCAGTCCTCTGTTCACTCTCTTGGGCTGTCACATTTTCATACAAAAATAAAGGACTGGATTTTCCAAAGATGCAACAAGAATGATCAAGTGCTGATTCACACCTAGATATGCTGCTTCTGTTCTCCATGAATTTTAAAATTAAAGTTAATTATCTCTTTCATTTTGTCTCAATCTATTGAGTAACCTTGGCACTGAGCCCCTAAATTGGTCCACAGCCTGCTTCAGCAGACACAAAACTCTCTCTCAAATGCTTGCATTCATGTGCTGAGTAGGTATTGTATTTATTTAGACCTTATTCAACAAGAGATCTTCATTGATTCACTCAAATACTTAAGTATATATTATGTGCCCAAAGGTCTTGAAATGTTGGGGCCTGCAAGGAAGACAGATATGTATAAACAGATAAATTACGCTATAGAAATAATTTGATTGAAAGAGATATGAATAAAATGCCGTGGAACTCCAGGAAAAAGAACCACCATAGGTTGACCTACAACTAAGATATATAGCAATGTACTGGGGTTTTGAGGGGAAAAAAAAAAAACACCATGGGTGGTGGATAGGGTTTATACCATCTAAGTAAGGGAAAATGAAGAGAGAGAAGATAAAGAGAAAACAAGATAAACGGAATGGTTTTCTTCTTCTGAATGTTTCTGCCACCAACTTTTGGAGCACACTGCTTGCTGATGTCCTTCCTGGCCAGTCTTATCCTTCAGCTGGCTTCTAGAGACTTCAACAATTCGATTGTACCAAGCTGGGCTCCTCCGTGCAGACAATGCCAACTCTGGAGGGAGCCAGGAGGGGAGCCAAAGATTCACAGGACTCTGCAGCCCTTCTGCAGCTCACTGGTGGGGAGGGGCACCGAGGCTTCACCTTGGCCTCTGTCTCCAAGTTCACATAAAGGAGGGTCGGTTCCTTCCTCGCTAGATGAGCGTGGAGAGAAACCTTCTTCACAGAAGGGATGATGGAAAAATTAAAGTCAGAGCCATGAAAAAGGCAGAGGAGGTAGCACCCTGAATCTGAAGTAACTGGACATGTGAATTAGTAACCAGTAGGAAGAAGAGCTGAAGACAAAAAAATAAAGGCAAAAAACCAGTTCTCAATTTTCTAAGATGGAAATGCAAGTCTTTCTTCTTCAAAAAGAAAAAAGTCATTGAACCCTTTCCTTTAAAATAAAATTGAAAGGGGCCACATATTGCAAATAATGGTTTTAACCATGATGTCACTACACAATCATCATGTGTAGCCATCAGTTGTTAAGTGCACAGCAAATAGTTCATTCCTTAACAATTATGTTACCAAAGTTTGCAATTGATATATATATTTTAGTAAATAGTAGACTGTGTGCAAATTTGTCACCATATTATTGACAATGTTACTCTTACAGCTGAAAACATGACTAGGAGCGAGAGGGTGGTGTGACCCTAGATTGCTAGAGTCACAGCAAGAAAAGTCAAGAAAGTGCCATCAGGTCATTTGGACAAAAGAATGCTATATGGCTGCTGGGTTTATAACAGATTAATTGGAGAAAAACAAGTCACTACAGTAAATTCTTGTCTACTTACCTCAGTCACCCTCTCCAAGAACACATTTTAAAATGAGACATGTTATTATATTTAAAATTACTGGTTCTGGCATTTTAGAAACTACATCAAATAATGAAGTAAAAACTAGGTTACAAACATCCTGGTATCAATTCCAACTACCATCTTTTACCAAACTAAAACTCTAATTATCACTAATTCACTTGCAATCTAGTCCTCCTCCAATATGCAAAATCAACAACTTCAAATGTTTCATAACTTTTTTTAACTTTCCCTAAAATTTCAGAAGATAATATGAATATATCTCTTGGAAAATTTGAGAAAGATAGAGACACAAGGAAAAGTAAATATGAAAATATTACCCTAATAAATGATGTAAAACACAAGATATGAACAACTGTTAAAAGAATTCTCTATGAAATTGATAATTCTACTATCTGTACACCTGCTTATTACCTATCAGTAATTTGATACATAAACAAATAGAATAGTGTATTTAATGGGATCAATTCTTTCAGTTGTGTACTTTTCCTTTTAAAACTACATCTGCTTTTATGTGCTGGCTTTATTTTCAGATGGTATCACATTAGAACACCCTCATCTCTGAAGATTTTTGCAATAAGGAACTCTACCTTGGCCCTTGATCAATGGTACTCTGTGTTATGATAAAATCAGAGCCCTACATGGAACAATGTTTCCTAAATCCTATCTCCTGTGCGTTGTTCATGTCACGGAGTATATTCCACCAAGTAAACACTAAACAGTGTTTCAATAGCATGGGATATTAAAAGGAGGACATGCA
Source organism: Ceratotherium simum simum (assembly GCF_057802395.1). NCBI lineage: Eukaryota > Metazoa > Chordata > Mammalia > Perissodactyla > Rhinocerotidae > Ceratotherium > Ceratotherium simum. The sequence goes on from NW_028261259.1 coordinate 5,208,594, forward strand.
GAGTTGGGTGTGGGACCCCATTCAGTGCCTCAGTGCAAAGAAGAAAGAGGTAAATGCATCGCTCCAGACACTGGGATAAAAACAGGAGGTTATGAGCCTGAAGCTTCCTCTGCAGGCCATTAAGCAGGAACCTGGAACAAAACTGTTGACACCATGGATCATGGTTGGTTTTACAGGGAACTCACGAGGAAGTGAAGGACATGAAATAATGATAATTATAATAACAGCAGCAAACACTTCTACTGAGCCAGGCACTACACTCTGAATGTTAATTCTGTGCTTGAACATACATTAACACACATAATCCTCAAAATATCCCAACGTAGTAGATGTTGGTCTTTTCACAATTATATAGATGAAGAGACTGGGTACAGTGGCTAGAAAACTCATCCAGGTTATACAGTTCATAAATGGCAGAGCCCAAGCTCAATGCTGTTATGTTATGCTCTTTTACTACAACTCCAAGTTAAGTTTCTAATGACTATCTCCACTGGCAACTGCCAAGACCTTAGTAGTCCCTCCATGGAGGTAGGCATGGGCATGACAGGGACCCAGCTGAGGGAGGCAAAAAAAAACCGAGGTGTGGCACAGCAGTTGCCAAGTGGCTTCCTCCTCTGACAGGGGCGAGAAAACACCCAAAAAAACTTGGCGGCAGGCACCAAGGCTCTCTCCTCCGGAACTGGTCCCCCTCGAAAGGGGCCTGGCGCAGGTGGATGAGCAAATAGGCCAGCATCCTTTGGAAAAAGCAGGCGATCTGTGCCAGCCTTCCTGTCGCCCTGGGCGTGGCAAATGCACCCTCAGACAGAGGGCCTCAGGCCTGCCTTCCAGCACGGATTTCTCCCCGGAGCCATGGCCTGGTCACTAGGAAGGCCAGGTCTGCCCGACTCCAGAGAGGAGGCTGGGAGCTGTCGCCAGAAGGACTTGCCCAGAAGGGCACCCCAAAGGCCTGAGGGCTGCTGGGGCCGCACGCCATATATCGCCATATTGCCTGTTTCGGCCCTTTTGTCTCCACAGAGCCTTTCCTCCACCTGACTGCAGTCGCCAAGTGTACGAGTGGGGTGAGACCATGGCTTTGTCTTTCCAGGAAGAAATGAGCCCCGGGACAAAGCAGCTGGTGCAGGCAGAGCCTTGAGCTCGAACCTCAGTCTGCCTGGGGTCACCAGGGCCAGACCAACACTTCCAAGAAAGTGAAGCGGCATGCGAGCTGAGTGGAATTGGGGGAGAGGAGGGAGACAACAGCTGAAGCCAAGTCAAGAAGGGCGGGGTTCCTTCAGCTGCAGCTGGTAGTCGCTGGAGGGATGCCCCAGATGGTCAGAGCCAGGTGGGAGGGCGGGGCATTCACTGAGGACCACCGAGGGCCACCCTAGGCCCCGGGGGCCGCGCGTGCGCCCTTGGCCTGAAGGGGTTGAATTCAAGCCCACAGGGCTCCTGGAGGGGCCAGAGAAATAAGAGCCCATGGGAGAGGTAGCCGAGGTGGGCAAGGCACGCCACCTCCCTCTCCTAAGGTACCCGAGGGGGAAAGACAGGGAGAGGGAGAGAGAGAGAGAGAGGGAGAGAGAGAGAGATCCCGGTCCTCTGAGTCTCTGCCTCCTCTGCTGGTGCCAACTCACACGCCATCCCACTTCCACCCACCACCCCCATGCCCACCTCGGGGCAGGCCCCACCACAGAGAGGCCGGTTCCAGGTCATCTCTGTGCCTTCCCTTCTGGACATGACCCCGGGCAGGGGAAACAGTTCAAAAAAGCCTTTACATGTCCCTCTGCACGACAAGCGTCTTCCTCCCCTCTCCCATCCCACATGACCACCCACAACATCTACCTTTGTGATTAGCTCAGGAGGGGATGCAAAATGAGAATCTATGCCATTGTGTGGAGAGACTCAGTTTCCCGGGTTTGTCCCATGGACACATGTTTTTCAGCTGGGTCTGATTTTCTCCAGACAACCTGTCTTGTTAAGGATTTGGCCAGCCCTAAGAACCTGAAGGGAAAGGGCGGAGAGGGATTCTCTCTCTGCGCCCGACAGCCCTAAGATGGGTCGGTGCCTCAGACGTGGCCAGGGACAGCCCATACCCCGGTGCCCTCTCCCGGAGCATCCTAGGGCAGGCTCGGCACCAGACACACCCCACTCCACCCCACTCACCACTGCCACGACCATTGTCCTCCCTCGGGAGGCCTGGGCAGGACAGGGACCCAGGTGTGGGAGGTCGCCAGATCTCAGGTCTGGCACACCGCTTACCAGGCTGCTTCCTCCTCTGACGGGGGCCCAGCACACGCCGCAGGAGACTTGGCAGCTGTCCCCAGGGCTATGTCCTCCAGAACTCGTCCCCTGGGAAGGGGCCTGGCCCAGGTGCCAGGTTCGGCTGGTTGGCCAGCCTCCTTTGGAGAAAGCAGGCAAGCCGAGCCAGGCTTGCAGTGGCCGTGGACGAGACGCCTGCGACCTCAGGCAGAGGGCATCACACGTGCCCTCCATGGCGGATTTCTCCCGGGAGCCGTGGCATGGGCACCAGGAAGGCCAGTCCTTCCCGACTCCAAGGAGGAGGCTGGGACCTGTCGCTGGAAGGGCTTGCTCAGTTTGGACCTGATTACCTAGCCCTGTGGTGCCACCTGCCTGTCTCGGCCCTTCTGACTCCACAGAGCCTTTCCTACACCTGGCCTGGCTGTAGTCGCAAAGTGCACGCGTTGGGTGAGGCCATGGCTTTGTCTTTCCAGGAAGAAATGAGCCCCTGGACGAAGCAGCTGGCCCAGGCAGAGCCTTGAGCTTGAAGCCCAGTACTCCTGTGGCCATCAGGGCCAGAGCAATGCTTCCAAGGAAGGGAAGCGGCCTTCAAGCTGAGTGGGAGTGGGGGAGGGGAGGGAGCCAACAACTGAAGCCAAGTGCAGAAGGGCGGCGATGGAACAAATGCAGCGGGGTGGCACCAGAGGTCCGCCCCCGCCGGTCAGAGCCTGGTGGGAGGGCGGGGCCTTCACTGAGGACGCCCAGGGCCACTAAGAACACTGAGGTCGCCCCGCCGACCTATGCACCACTCATCAAGCCATGCCGTGGCAGGCGTCCCACATATCAAACGGAGGAAGATGGGCACAGATGTTAGCTCTGGGCCAATCTTCCTCAGCATAAAGAGGAAGATTGGCAACAGATGCTAGGTCAGGGCTAATCTTCCTCACCAAAACAACAAAAAAGAAACAGTTAAGTGCTTTCGAAACTGCCTTTGAATTACTCGGGGCAGTTAGTTGGTGACAAAAATAGCCAAGATATGGACACAACCTAAGTGTCTGCTGATGGATCAATGGATTAAGAAACATTACATGTATCTACAATTAAATATTATCCAGCTTTAAATATGAGAGAAATCCTGTCTTTTCTGGCAACACGGTTGAACTTGGAGGACATTATGCTAAGCGAAACAAGTCAGACACAGAAAGACAATCACTGCATGATCTCATTTACATGTGGAATCTAAAAACGTCAAACTCGTGGAAACAGAGAGTGGAATGTGGCTACCAGGGATGGAGGTTGGTGGGTGCGAGGGGAATGGGAGACATTGTTCAAAGGGTACAAACTTTCATTATAACATGAGGATGTTCTCAAGATCTAATATAGAACGTGGTGACCAGAGTTAATAATAATGCATTGTATACTCAAGAGAATTGATCTTAAGAGTTCTTAGCATTAAAAAAAGGGGGAGTTATTACAGGAGGTGACGGAACTGTTTGTTAGCTTGATTGTGGTATTCATTTCACAATGTGTACATACATCAAATCATCACATTGTACACCTTCAATATATACAACTTTTCTTTGTTAATCATACCTCAATACAGCTGGAAAAATATTTGTGCTGACTTCAGAAAATGCTTACGAATTAATGTGAATGAGGAAAACAAGAAGTGAAAGCACAAATGCAGCAGGGCCTGGGAGAAAATTTGCCAAATGTTACCCGTGGGTGATACTGGCCTAGAGCAAGTTGACTCGAGGGAAGCCATGTTGGAACTTAGAGTAACGTCTGACTAGCTCACTCAAGCTCTGTGTGTTTTACCTTGCACAAGCCTAGGAGATAAACAGCTCTCAGAAATAATCCTGGCTGACACACGTACCTCCCAAGAGTGATAGATGATAACTTTATTCTTTTGAGTTTCTTAGGAACATGACGACCTCCTCAGGAAGAACATCTATGCCGGCATCCATCATCGATGACAACTGAAAGACCCGGTGTGATGTCTCCAGTCGCCGATGCCAGATGGTCAATGTTCCTGAGCCCCCTCACAGCCCACTAGTCCCTATAGAACTGCCACAGATTATGTGCTTGTTTAAGATGGTCTCTGGGACATGAGTCCATCATCTTCCGATTTTGCTAGCTAATCGAGTAAATCCCTTTCCTGACCACCGACTCATCTTGTGATTGATTGGCTTCAAGGTTGCAGCAAGCAGAAGGAGCCTTTGCTCGGTTACACGGGCAGGGATTAGCAGCGATTATGAATTCCTTCTTTACACCTTTCTCAATTTCTCACGTTTTTTAAAAGCACATTCACTTCACCAGGAGAAAACCAGCAGCAATTGTGAGTCACAACAAAAGGTGGAGAGATGAGAGGGTGCACCCCTAGCCCTACTGGCCCCAGGAGGGCTGGAGGGAGAACAGTGGGCAGTGCAGGCAGCCCTGACCCTGCTTGGCCCAGGGTCTCCTTCCCCAGAGCCTTTCAGGTGTCCACCAGGCCCCACCAGTGTGGCTGCGGAGCTCCTGCTGCTGGTGGCCCCCATCAGGGTGAAGCCCAGCTGAGTGGTGGCCTCTGAGTGACCAGCAGGACCTGGGTTGTGATCTTGGTCACAGGTGGGCAGGACCGAGGAGGGTTGGTAGCTCAGTTGGAGAGGGGTGGTGGGAGGCTGGACAGGGGCTGGGGCAAAGTAGAGCAGGGGCCTGTGAGGGAGTCCCAGCAAAGGAACCAAGGGTTGGCCAAGGGGCAGGGCTATGTCTGAGAGATGCTGAGGAGCACAGGGGGGTCACTGGGGCTCAGGGAAGCTGCCCAGGGCTGACCGTGACAAGAGTCTCCCTCAAGGTCACACAAGGCCCCTGACCCTGTGGCCTTCAACCCAGCTCCAAGGCCAAGGGGATCCTTTCTTAGAGAAGGTGAAAGGACCAGAGCACTCTGGGGCTCTAAGTGTTTCAAAGTCTTTATTAATATGCTCCAAGTGCAGAGTGCCCATGCCCTCAGGGACCAGCCACCTGTGCTGATTAGGAGCACCTTCTTTATCCCCAGTGACCAAGCGAGGCCAGAGCTAGAATGTCCTTCCCCTGTCTTCCCAGGGGTTCTCACCTCGGAACCCTGGGTGTGGGTTGGGGGTGGCGACAATTCTTCAGTCTGTGGCATATTCTGCCCCCTTAAATGACAGTGGTCTCCCCCGTTCGCTGGCACAGCCCAAAGAGCCTCCACACATTTCCCAAAACCCGGGAGACACCACGCCGCCCAGGGCAGGGTGAGAACCTGGCCAAGCTCAGCAGGTAGAAACTCCAGGAACACTTTTCGTGACCCTCAGTTCCACATCAGGTGTACTTGCTAGCTGAAGGAGGGCATTGGTGACACTTTTTGCACCTCCAGTTCCCCATATGACATGGGGACAATGCTGCTCCCAGGGTGGGGATTCTGTGCCGTTGAGTGAGATCAGTGCATGTGGAGCAGGCAGTGCAGCGGTAGTTGTCAAAGTGAGTAGAACCAACACAGGGAGGGCAGATATGGAGACACGACTGCACCTGCTCCTCCAACTCTCCTAAGGATAAAATGTGGTAAAATTCATGCCTTCCCACTCATCTAATATACCAGCGCCCACCTTGACCCCCTATCTTGTCCTCCCCACAGCCCTGTGAACTCTACTCTGGGCCATTCATGGGACCAGGGAGTTCTGGTACTCAGGGCCAAGGTTTTCCCGGAGATTTCTCATCTGGGTGGTGGTTAGGGAAGTCCCCACTCCCTTCTGCTCTGTGCTTGGTGCAGGACACCTGGGGCAGCCCTGAGCTGGACCATCAGTGATCTGAGGCTGTTCTCCTTCACTCTGCTGGGCTGACAAGGGGACCTGCATCTGGCAAGCTCAGCCATCTGCGCAGGGGTGGAAATCCACGTCAGCAAAACGCCAGGGCTGCCAGTGCCATTCTCTGCTTCACGCCTCAGCTCTCCTGGGCACCGCCATCTTGCATGACCTTTGCCCTCACTCCCCAGTGGAAGAGCCCATGGCCACGGTTCCTACTGGCTGAAGGCAAAGGCACTGAGGGCAGCCAATAGCTCAGGGAGGCCTGAGGAGTGAGTCCCGTTGGTGTTGAGCACCTCTGGGCCCTGGCTGGACAGACAGGTGCACGAGAGGGCAATGGTGTTCCTGGGCCAGGCTGCCGAGATGCGGGGTGAGTCAGTGAGTGGAGTCCCCACCTGGGCTCCCGGGTGTGTCTTTGCCTCTGTGCCTCTCCCTGGTGAGGAAAGCTCACACCCTCTGCACCACCCTCATACCTCGCCCCTCCCTGCCCCATCCCTGTACATTCCAGAGTGGTGAGAGCTCAAGGAGGGGAGAGTGAGGGACGGGGGAGCCCTGACCACCCCTTGTCCCTCACCCCCAGTTAGATAGATGTGCTCTGGCTCAACCCTCAGCATGGCCTCCACTGGTTCCCAAGAAACCCCTTTCTCCCTCAGCCCCCAACCCTAATCCATCAGAGAGATGTGCAGTGCCACCTCTGCATCCCCTTCCTCCACGGGGGTCTCCAAAGCCCCCCAGCAGGTGCTGCCCATGCCACTGCCCTCAGCCCAGGGCACACATCTGAGCTGGAGAGGCATGCAGACCTCTCCTCCCCAAGATTCAGGGGGACCAGTGCCCCCCAAGAATCAGCATTCTCCCCCTCCCACCAACTCCAGGCCACAGGCCCCTTGAGGGGAAGGAGGGAGCCAGGTGACCCAGAGCTGCCCACTGTGGCCTCTCCCACCAGGCAGCATGGCCTCGGGGACCAGTGTAGTGTCCAGAAGAAGATGAATGGTCTTGTGCGCCTTGTCCCCTCTGAGGGGACAGAGGAGGCCATGGAGGTCAGGAGAGAAGGCTCTGGGGAGATAGGAAGGGCCAGGCTCCCACCCCAAGCCAAGGCACCATTTGCCTGATAATCAAAGATGAACCGGCCCACCCACCTGGCAGCATTTCCCTGGAAGAACTTTAGGAGTCCCACGGCCACCCTGGGCCGCCTTTCTGAGTCTTTGGATCTGGATGTGGGGACAACTAGGGCCCTTGCCGGCCCCAGCTAAAAGAGGGGCCTTGGGGAGCGCCCACATGAGAGCAGAGCACTCCAGCCCCGTGACTGAGGAATTTTTGATGCCACTCTCTGAGTGGACACTGGGCAGGGGTAGGAATAAAATACCCCCAATATATCTGTGCCTACTGTATGCCAGGGCAGGGAGCAGCCAGTCACTGCTGTCACATCCATGGAGAAATGAAGTTGGTGTCGCTTCGTGAGCGGAGCCTGGGGGAGGATGACGGAGTCTCCCAGCAGTGGAAAGAAATGAGCTTTGGCCTTTCAGGTTCCTGGATACTGTGCTGCGGGAGGGGCAGCAGCCCTCCATTCACAGAGGCCTCCTGGGAGGGGAGAAACCAGGGTGGTGGACGGTGGTTGGCCCAGCAGAGGGCAGGCTTGGGAATAGTAGCGGGGCTGTCCTGAGGGGAGTGGAGCCCTGCTGTAGGAGAGACCTTTCCCTACCTCTCAGAGCTCATCTGGCTCTTTTCTTCCTTCATTTTCAAATTAGAGGCAGCAAAAGGACAAGCTTACCTGTCTCTCATCCCCTTTCCATACCTTCAGCTTTGATGTCCACCTCTCCTATGACGCCTGCTCTCTCGGGAAGGTAAAGGCAGGAGCTGGTGGCTGAGGCAGCCTCTGTCCTTGAGGCAGGCGGCACCAGGAGCGACTGGAGTGGAGGTAGGAGCCTGCGGCCCGGCCCCTGGCGTCTGTGGGCAGCCTGGTGGTGAGGGAGTTTGTGGCTCTTGCTTCAAGGAGGTGGGAGGCTGTGAGAGTCAGGAGTGCAGGGTGGCCCCTGCCCTGGGGGCATGACAGTGTTCTGTGGACGGCCACACGTGTGTTCATATACACACATGTATGTGTGAGCATGTGCCATGTCATCCACATTAGTGTGTGTGCGAGCACACGTGTGTAGAGCCCAAATCCTAGCTGAGGGACTGACCCATCCAGTATTTTGAGGCCTCAGTAGCATTCTTACCCGGGGGCCACATGTTGAGTTGATGGGGTGTGGCAGGCCTTGCATGCAGGACTGCCCCAGCCCACTTGACTGTGTAATTCTGCTCTGTGGAGGGGGCAGAGGTGTCCCCAGAAGGGGCTCTGCTGTGCACCGCGAGGCCTGGCAGTCCATGCAGCCCAAAGGGGCTAGACCTACTGATCCGGCTCTTCAGAAGCATGCAGTCCTCAGGATACTGTTCATAGGGAGAGGTTTTGGGTGCTGGTGCCCCCTCGCCTACTGGGGCTCGTCCATGAAGAGGGTCCAGCAAAGTTGGAGAAGGGGTGGGAAGGGGGTTTGAAAAAGAGGCCAAGTCGATGTCCCAAGTCACAGGCCAAGCCCAGTGCGGTCCCTGTCCCCTGCCTCAGTTTACCTTTTCAGGAAATCATCCAGGGAAGAACTGAGCAGGGTGGGCTCCATGCTGGGGTCGGGGAGTAAGAAACAAAATCCCATGCCCCCCTCTTGCTCTATGCCAAGATCATTTCCGTTACCCTGAGATGGGGTGAGTGGATGTTGGGGGTACAGTGGGATTCTGGGGGGCCTTGCCCTGCCCAGGACCTCGTCTTCAGGGGTCTGGCCCTCACCTCGGCTGCCCCAGGTCACCAGCTGTAGCAGTGGCACTTACATCTGTCCCAAGGTCTGGAGAGGGGAGAACCGGGCAGCCTTACACCCTGGTGGGGACCCTCACGATTTCTTTCTTTCTTGAAGAAACACGGGACCCTCAAGATTCATGTACTGTGTGATGGAGAGAAACAAATACCAAATGTTCCCCCAAAAAGACAATGTATTTTGTACTTTGTAAAGTATTAATTAAAATGGAGAAAAATATCATGTTGGCTGAGGGCGTCTGATTTTGTGCTTCTCCAGGGCCACATCTCATCTCTTTCCTTCTCCATTCCATGGTCGGGTAACATGGCCAGGGGCTGGGAGGAAGGCAGAACAACCTTCCCGTCCACACCCAGCGGCTGAGAGAGGACACATCCCCAGAGCGAGAGGGGCTGTATTAGTTACCTGATGCAGGGTAATGAGTTGCCCCAAACGCAATGGATTAAAATGATTGTTTACGTGTCACCGTTCCTGTAGGTTAGGAATTCGAGAGCAGTTTGAGCAGTTGGGTCAGGGTCCCTCGGGAGGCTGCGATCATCTGAAGTCCTGGCTGGGACTGCAGGATCTACTTCCCAGGTGGTTTATTCACAGGACTGGCAAGTTGGGCTCAGCTGTTGGCAGGGAGCCTGTTCCTCTCCAGAGTGGTCTCCCCATGGGGCTGCTTGAGTGACCTCACAATACGGTGCCCGGCTTCCCCCAGAGCAAGGGATTCAAGGGCCAGTATAGGAGTCAAAATGGTTTTTTGGCCCCGAGCCTCAGAATTCACATGCCTCTGCCTCCAGCATACTCTGTGAGCATACAGCCCCGCTCTGATTTGACACAGGAGGAGAACACAAAACGGTGTGAAACCAAGAGGGCAAGATCACTGGGGCCATCTTGGAGACCGACTGCTATGCCCATCCATCCTCCCAAACATCTGGCTTAGGTGGGCCTGGGGGTCAGGGGGCCTGCGGAGCAGGACAGAGCCTTGCTGGTGGCAGGCAGAGGATCAGGGGCTGGATTCCGGGCCACAGGGCCTCTGGCCCAAACCTAGAGCCCTACTGTGGATGTCACACCCCCAGGAAGGTCCCTGGTGCTAGAAGCCCAGGAGGTGATGCCTCCCGACAAGAAACCCTGGGGGCATGAGGGAGGGCTCCATGCCCAGCGTCCCTCCTACAAGAGCTCTGGCATTTGGTTCCTGCCCTTTTGGCAGGTAGGCACTGGGGATGCCCAGCCAGTACAGAGGTCTTGGACATTGGACACCCTTCACTGTCCCTCTCTGACATTTTCCATGGAGGGCCGGTGTGACCAGGGCAGGGCTGAAGACCTGAGCCTGCACTGAACCCCACCAACCTCCATCCCCACCCGCCTCACCCCTGCCCGCAGGACAAGCAGACCTGGTGTCTGAAGGGAGTGACAATGGGGCTGAAGCTCTCTCACCACCCTGAGCCCAAGAAAGTTCTGGATGCTGTGAATGCTTTCCCTTCTTGGGTCCTCAGACTACGCCCCCATCATTCATTCAGAGACCCCATTGGAGCTAGGACATCCACAGGGACTCTTGATGTCCCCCAAACTCTCAAAAGTTACAAAGGCCTCCAGAGCCCGACCTCCCTTTCCCACCACTCACTCACAGTCGCTGTCACTCGGGCGGTGCTGGACCTTGTGCCAGATGCTGGGGACCCCGAGGAACCTGCTGTGGCCCCTGCACCTGAGTCTCTCAAGGAGGTGAGAAGACAGGGAAAGGAGCTATTCCAGGGAGTGCAGGGCCAGGCTAGACCACAAAGGTGTGCTGTGCCCAGGGGTAGGGAATGACCACTGTCCAGCAGTAGGGGGCAGACCAAGAAGCCAGGACATTAGGGTTGAGCTTGGTAAGATGGGGACCCAGCAGAGGGAGGAGCAAAGGCGCAGAGGGCCAGAGGGAACCTTGGCTGGAATGGAGGAGTGTGGCGGTGGAGGGAGGAGTGGATGGGGCAGCTAGGGGTTGAGGCTGAAATGCAAGGTGGGTGCTCAGGTCCGCCAGGGGCCTCACCCTCCTACAGGCCATGGGGAGCCACTGAGGACTTCCACGCAGGGGACAAAACTTAGCATCTGAGTGGTGATCTGGGTTATGAAGAGGGCTGATAGGAGGAGGAAAGGGGGACTGCCAGGGTCCTGGCCTCAGTTCTCAGGAGGGGTCCCTGGCTGGTTCAAGTGTCTTCTGTGTGCAGAGTTGGGGTGTTGGGGGCAGTGGCGCATGCAGGGAACCAGCAGATGTCCAGCCAACCCTCAGAGTCATGACTTTGACCCCCCGCCCCCAACCAGGGCATAATTCCTCCTGGAGCAGCTCTGGCTGCTTCTTGGCAGGTTCTCACCGCAGCTCACATTCGGATCCCCAGGGGGGTTACCCATGCCAGGACTCCACCCCCAAGAGTCTGATTCAGTTTCTCTTGGATAAAATAACGGTTTAAAGCTTCCCCCACCCTCTCTCAAAAGGTAACATAAAGAACTCAGACACAGGAGGAAAGAGCAGCATCCGTGGTCACATGGCTCCCCTGGTTTTATCATGTGACATTCCACTGGGGGCGCGGGGGGGCTCCTGATGGTGAAAACGAGCTCTCCAAAGGGAATGTGTGGGATGAGATGGTGGGGGTAGTTGTACCACATAGACAATACACTAAAACCACTGAATTGTACACTTTAAAATGGTCTTACGTCATGTGACTCACGTCAATGTTTTAAAAATATTGATGTGGTAGAAAAAGCAACAGGATTGGACGCTGGGAACAAAGGATGGCCAAGAAAGAATGTGAGTTATTCTGACACTCTTGAGGGTTAAAGGAAGTCCCTATCAACATGGTGGAGGCAGCACAGAGAAGGAGGAGGAGGACGGAGGCAAGAACCCGGAGCTCCCATGTCACAAATGTTGATGGGGGAGCATCTCATTTGAGCTGTTTTTCCAGGAGCTCTGGACCTGAGCTGACCCAGCGGGAAACTGTGCAGCATCAGCGAGACCCAGGCCCATCTGCCACCCTGATGAGCATGGGGCACTGGGAGGGTCCTGATGTCCAGGGAGAACCTCGGAGAAGCAGGCAGAGCCTCTGAGGAGCCTGTAGGGAACAGCCCGAGTTGTCTTCAGGGAAATCAATGCTCGGTGTCTTGGACTTAGGGTCACCGAGCGTGTCATGAATTACATGGTAAAAGTGTCCAACCTTAAAAAATTAAATGAAGGCCCCAGTGATCCCACTCCTTAGGTATACACTCGAGAAAACTGAGAACACGTTCACACAGACACTTGTATGCGAATGATCCAAAAAATAAAACGCTGGGCCAATGTAAAACTCATACATGAAGTTCTCGCATTATTCCTAATAGCCAAAATGTGGAACCAGCCAAATGTCCACCAAATGTTGAATACGGTACATCAAAACAATCAATCAGTAACCCCCCAGATGATTCTATCATACAGGCAAGGTTGAGAAGCTCAGGGTGAGGGGTTGAATCTGCCCAAAGGAATCCCCTCATGAACACGGCCTCCTTCGGCTGCTCTGTGGGCCGGCGGCCTCTTCTTGATTTCCTAGTTTGAGGCCAGACTCATGAGAGGCAGCCAGCCCCCAGATGCGCCAGCTGGAATGAATGCATGCTTCTCACCACCGCATCCCCAGCACACGGCAGCTCCTGGCGTACAGTCGGTCAGGAACAGGGACTCAATCAGGCCTTTGCTTCATCTTCAGTGGTCTCTCGCTGTAATGAAGGTGGATGACTGCAGCTGAGGAACAGCTTCGGGTCACAAGCCTGAGCCTGTTCACTTTCCATCTCTGAGGGTGGATGCACACGTGGCATTTTTCTGATGGGCACAGATTCCTGTGCTCTTCTCTGGCAATTCAGCTGGCACCACCCTACCAGAGCGACAGCAAGACCAAGTCTCTCCGCTCCTCATGGGCAGCTCCCCCACCAGCTACATCCTACCTGTTTGCCTCCCTAGCGAGACAATGGACTCCTGGTTCGAGGAGGTGACCACACTCTCTGGATTATTCCTTTTAAACTTGACTGCTCAGCCTGCCCTCACTGTGGCCCCTGAGAAAAGCACAGCGAGAGGGACTCCAAGCACTGTCTCCAGCTCAAGCTGAATCTGGGCTGTTCCGTGTGAAATATCAAGGTTTGTGTGGAAGAAAGGCTGGGTTTCTTGGTCGCCACAGCATGAGCGTCTGAGGGTAGCTGGGTGATGCACCCTGGGAGAGAGAAAAGCAAGTGTGGGGTCCTTTGGGGAGGGGATACATTCCTGGGGTTCAACCACGGGGCAGGACAGGCCCCAGGACAATGGCTGCCTCACAGATCCACCCCAGTGCTGAGGCCGCCAAGGCCATCTGAAGTGGTCTGTGGGAACGTGAGGCTGCACCCACCGTAGGCCGAGAAACCTGAGCAGCTCCCATGCAGCCCCTGCGGAGAGAGCGACCCTCAGAAGGTGTGAGTAACTCTGCTGCTGGTCAGGAGGTGCTGGGTCCTGAGCATAATCTGCGAGAGAACAGTGTGGATCTTCAGAAACGCAGCCCGAGTGTCTAACCTGTGCCAGGTGCTCAACGAGACTGTCACCTGCTGTGCCAAGTCAGAGCACTCTTCCTGCCGCGTGGTTCTCAGCGTCTGACTGTCACATGAACACAGTGAGTGCACAGTAGGTGTTTCCTGACCTCCTGAAAATGTGAGCCAACCACATATTCAAGAAACAAGCGTGGTCAGGACAGGACTCTCTTGAGTGAGTCAGGGTCGGACCTGACGAGAACGGCAGGCCAAGAGTCTTTTATTCACTGATGTCAGGGTCTGTGTGCTAGCAAGAGCCCCTTCTCCAGAAATCATCATGGAGTGTCAGCCTGCACGTCCGGCGGGGGCTCAGGGGATGGATGACGGAGACCCAGGCCCCTGGGAATGACTGTCCACTGAGGGAGACGGTGGTGGCCACAGTGTGACAAGAGTCCCTCCACCTTCTCAGGCTGTGCCTGCCACTCGGGCTCTGCACTGGCCTCGCCTCTTCCCCAATATAGGTGGAATGACAGAGTCTGAGTGTAAGAAGACAGGACGGCCAGGTGACACGTCGGAGTGGCTCGTGGTCACTGCATTCAGGGTGTCCTCACACACTTGCTGAAGTGACAGGAGCCTGGAGCCTGCAAACACTGACTTTTCACAGGAAAAAAGGATAAATCACACAACCAACGTACTGTAGAAGCTTTCTGTCCATGTGTGTCAAATGTTGGGAGTGTCAGAGGCCTTGTTGCGAATTTCTCTGAAGATGAAACGTATTTGTAAAACCATAGGAGTAAAATAATGACGATCTGGCAATGACAAAAGACTTCACATGATAATGTAATTACAAGGAAATTTGGTTATTTTTATAAGCCACATTTTAAGATAACGACTAGAATTATACCAGGACATATCAGATTTTTAGGAATTTTATATAATTTTTAGAATACTGAAAACATGCTTATTTTCATCAAACCAACAAACTTAAATAAGCTTTCATTTACTAAAGATGATATCATGTTAACTTGAAAAACATTTGGGTTAGTTTCCATTACATTTAGAAACAATTTATATAAATGCTTACTTTAAGCCTACTAATGGAGCTCTTTTAGAAATTACATCATCCAGAGGTAGAAAAATATCACATATATGTAACGCGTACACATAGACATACATAGATACACAGACAGACACAAGCAGAGACCTTAAACGGTTTTCGTTAAATGTTTCCTATGAATCAGGTAAAATACAAAACTCACTAATTTAAAAAAGAATAGTTGGCAGCTGGGAGAGAATATTTGCAAAACATACATCTGACAAGGGGTTGATCTGCATAATATATAAAGAACTCACACAACTGAACAACAAAAAAACAAACAACCCGATAAAAAAATGGGCAGAGGAAATGAACAGACACTTCTCCAAGGAAGATATACAGATGGCCAATAGGCACATGAAAAGATGCTCAACATCACTAATCATCAGGGAAATGCAAATCAAAACAACACTAAGATACCACCTCACACCCGTTAGAATGGCTATAATCACCAAGACAAAAAACAACAAATGTTGGAGAGGATGTGGAGAAACAGGAACCCTCATACACAGCTGGTGGGAATGCAAATTGGTGCAGCCTCTATGGAAAACGGTATGGAGATTCCTCAAAGAATTAAAAATAGAGATGCCCTATGATCCAGCCATCCCACTACTGGGAATCTATCCAATGCACCTGAAATCAACAATCCAAAGAGGCTTATGCACCCCTATGTTCATTGCAGCATTATTCACCATAGCCAAGAAGTGGAAGCAACCTAAGTGTCCCTCGACTGACGACTGGATTAAGAAAATGTGGTATATATATACAATGGAATACTACTCAGCCATAAAACAAGACAAAATCGTCCCATTTGCAACAACATGGATGGGCCTGGAGCGTATTATGTTAAGTGAAATAAGCCAGAAAGAGAAAGACAAACACTGTATGATCTCACTCATATGTGGAATATAAACCAACACATGGACAGAGAAAACTGGACTGTGGTTACCAGGGGCAGTGGGGGTGGGGGGTGGGCACAAGGGGTGAAGAGAGACATATATATGGTGATGGACAAACAAAAATGTACAACCCAAAATTTCACAATGTTAGAAACCATTAAAACATCAATAAAAAAAAAAAAGAATAGTTGGATCCAAACTGTGTTTCTGGCAGTATTAAACAACTCTATTAATTTGTAATTTAAGTTTCCCATTGACTGTTTAAGGGAATAACGTTAAGTTTCCCAGAAAATCTCTCATGATCTCGTTAACTCTGAGAGGGACTCACACTGGGCCCCTCTTTGAAGGTCGATTATGGGGGTGTCTGTAAAGCCATAATTTAATAGACTTTTAGGTACCTTTTATAACTTAATTTTTTATTAGCTTTTTGCAACCAAACTTTCAGTAGGGCTCTTTTGGAATTTTGAAGGCTTTGCTTTTAAGTGCACATCTTAAGCAATCTTATCTAATTAGATCATTCCTTCTAATGGCCAATGTAACACCCCTGAAGCTGGTGGCATTTTGGTAGGACCCTAGCCACAAATGGAGTTCAACCCATATTTCTGTCCAACCATACCTGACTGCAAACTGGGTGCAACCCGCAATTCTGTCTGACCATGTTTTGGGGCGCCCAACCTGATGGTTACTAAGCCAAGCTCTCAGGACACAATACAAGTGTAGCAAGATTTTGCTGTTGTTTTAAATATTTACAACTTCTGGAACCTTTACTTTTCGAGCAGGTGTGCTGGAAGGTGGCATGCTTAACTCTTTAGAGATTAAAGATTGCATTTAATCTGTCTGTTGCACGGTTCTCAAATCTAGTGCACAAAAAGACAAGTTTCGGAAGCTCCAAGGAGCCCCAAAGTGGCCAGTGTAATTTTAAATTATCCCAGGTTATCCTGATCCAAAGATTCAGCCATTTACAGCTATCCCCATTTGGTTAAGTACTTGCAAGTAAAGGCTCCATACATATTGTACACAGAGCCAGCCAGAGTTCCAGTGGGTGGGTGCCCATCTGGCATTGTTGGCTTTGAAAGTGTGGTTTCTCATTTTCTTTTAGTTTCATTTTAATATAAAGTCTGAACAATTTCTAAGGACAGTGTAGCGGGTCAAAACTGTGCTGCTTGTGAGTGTCACTTCCTAAAAGGTGATGAACACTCTCTCACGTGTCTTAGCTTCTCCTGCAGGCAGTCTACAACTACCGTAGGGGTGCAGAGCACTGGATGAACAATCCTTGTGTGCGGGTCCCTCGACAAGCCATTAATTATTTAAAGTGAATGATGGTGACTGAGTTCCCTATGGGACTGCCGCATGTCATGGAGATTGTCCTCAGACACTTACACCAGGTTCTCAGTCACCTGAGAACAACTTGTGGCTGGAAAGAGCAAGTGCCCCTTTTCTTCAGAACAAAACAAATTCAGTCTCTCATTTTGCTGTCAGTTTGTTCAGACTTTATCAACATGTCTCTTTTTCAATTGAAAGCCAAATTAAAGAGGTCAGCTAACCCAGTTCACTCCAAACTTCCCCCTTGGTTCCCCTTACCTAGGAAATATCTCCCTCTTGGCTCCCCTTACCTAGGAAATGCACCCCCCCAGGTTCCTCTTACCTAGGAAGAGTACCAACACACCCTTAAGACGTTGAAGTCTTCAGACCCAAAACAGCCGGAATAACAAGTCAGGACTGTCAACTTAAATAAGGAGGTCCAGATTTCGGGAGAACTCACCAGAGCACCTGAAGAGTGCAGTGAAGCCGGGGGGAGGAGGGGTGGTGGAGCGCAATGGTCCCCTGTGGTACCAGTGTTGGTTGAAAGTAGGCTCCACCTGGTCTCAGGTGGGCGTCTCAGAAGTCCCTTCGTGGTTGCCAGGAAAAGGTGCCGCAAATAATCAATAATCATTCTGTAGCACAAAGTTTTATTTGAACCCAACTTCATTTGAGGACTGTAGCCCAGAGCACATCTTTGCAAGGGAAGAAAGCGCTGTGAAGAAGAGTGGTTTTCAGCAGAGTTACATCCCGTTTCCAAAGACAGAGACACACATCAAGCATGACAGGTGCACATTCTCTCAAGGATTCAAGGAGATATTTTGCTATTGATGAGCACATAGACAGCAAGTCACCATGGCCTTGGTGCTGGGGGAAATGAGGCATTCAGTCTTATCTTGAAAGGGTGCTGACATCAAAGGAAGGGAGGGATGCTTTTTTATCTTCAAAGAGTACATTCTTTACTTTAGGGTAACGATTAAAGCAGACAGACAATGCATGTCTGACAAGCCGTGAGTCAGGTTTCTTTGGTTCAAATAAATTTCAGGCCAAATCAGGTTCCAACCAGAATGGTTTCCACATATACTTGAAAACATAAAACATCTTATATCGCACCTGATGACATCCCGAGGGAGTAGACGCTAGAATGACCCCCACTGCACAGATGGGGACACTGGGGAGGCCCTGAGAGGCACGTGGTTGTCCAGGGTGACATCACTGGCAAGAAGCAGGAGCGGGACTGCATTCAACTCTGTGTCCTCAAAGCTGGGGCCCTGGTTGCGTCCAGACCTCCCCAGAGGCTGTGGGGTGGACTGTGTTGGTGTGACTGTGTTTGGACGTGGTGTGGAGATGGAGAGCGAGCAGTCAGCAGCCCGGGGGGCCCTTAGGGAGGTCTTGTGTGAGGAGGAAGCTTAGGTAAGGGGACCCCAGGAAGTACCCTCATGGAGCCCAAGAGTACTTGGAACCCTGGTAACTAGGCACCCACAGCCTAGAGACAGCCCCCAAGCCAGCTCACTTGTCTAGCACTTGTCTAGGAGGAGCAACGTGTTTAGTTGCTTCTTCTCGATGGTCAGGGGCCAGAGCCCCAGGAAAGCCCCCAAAGACCACCCGCGATGCAGATGCTGGTTCCTTTCTCATGGCCGACAATTGTGGCCGTTTAACCGGAGGGACAGAAACGTAACACAGGGAGTCCTAGGACAGGCCAATCCAGACCAGACCAGCACTCTGGTCCCATCTGGGCATCCCTACATCCCCTCCCCATGTGTGTGTGTGGAAGGGCGGGTTCATGAGGGTGGACCACCGTGAGCAGGAGCAGGTCGTTGAGGTGTTAGAAGCCTGGTGGGCTTCAAACATGACCCTGGTGGGCCATGTTCACAGCCCAGGTCAAGGCCGGCTGGGTGGGATGTGGAGTGCTGGAGTGGCACCCTTCTGCCTGAGGTGTATGTCTTTCATCCAGGGTGGAATTCTGTGCAGACACAGGTATGTGCCTGATCTGTGAGAATTAGGTCCCGAGGGCAGAAGCAGCACAAGGACAGCTGGGCAGCTGGCAGGGCTCGGATGCCTCTGGGTCGGCTGCCGGTCACTGTCGTTGCAGAGCTCCATACGGAGATCAGCGTGGAGCTGGTAGAAGGGGACATCCAATCCCTCACCCCCAGGGATGAGCAGCTGTGACACAAGACCGCATCAGCAGCTGTGGGGAGAACGTCTGCACTGACTGTTGTACAAGCCTCAGAGCTACCTCAGTACCCATCATCCATCCCGGACAACTATCATTACCACCAACTCCTGCAGGAGACCAGGAGGCAGCTGAGGCCCCAGCCACCGTGCAGGGAGAGCCATCCCCTGCACGGGCTCCGGCAGGAGACCAGGAGGCAACTGAGGCCCCACCATGCAAGCAGGGAGACACATCCCCTGAAGAGGGTCCTGCAGGAGAAGAAGAGGCACCTGAAGCCAAACCATCTGGCCTGGGAGAGCTGGCTCTGCAATGTCTCTCATCAGCAGCTCCTGTACCACCCATTCAAACTGCTCCCTCACCAGAAATTTCCTTCCCTATCCTCATTAATGTGTTTGTTTCTTTCTTAGTTGTTCTTTTTGATTTTTCTTTATTGTTTAGTTCTTAATAATTATTTAAATTAAATGTTTCAATTTTTTAAAATTTATGTTTTCTCATTTTAAATTGTACACTTTATGAGCATTAAGTACATTCACAATGCTGTGCATCCATCACTGCTATCTGGGCTCAGACAATTTCACACTCCAAAAGGAAACCCTGTTCTAAAAGCACTCACTCCCCGTTTATCCCTCAGGCCCTGGCCAGCCTTAATCTGTTTTTTGTCACTGTTTTTTGCTTTTTTTTAAATCTATTCTGGATGTTTCCTATAAGTGGAATCATGCCAAAACTGGCCATTTGTGTCTGCCTTATTATTTTCACAGGGCCTGATAGGTTTTCCTTTTCTGTTTTTATTTGAAATAGAATTTCTCTAATTTGATAGGAAAATCCCAGGTGGATTCTAGATTTGATGTATCAAATAAAGCCCTTTCGGTAAATATGTGCATAATCTTGTGGTACAGACTGCTGTTCTAAGTGGGACACCAGAGCCAGAAGCCAGACATGAAACGCCTGTGGCCAAAACAAAAACAAGAAAAGGGTAGAAAGCTGGAAAGACAAACCACAAACCAGAAAGCATTCCTCATAACCCAAGGCCAGGGAAAGGCTACACATCCCTCTCGTCCAAAAAACGCTCGAAAGTCAGTGTTTTAAAAAGAGATAAAGGGCAAACACACTCAACGCCAACGAGAGGTGATACACAGGGGCAGCATGTGTCAGAGACGCTCGAGCTCCATGAGGGGGACACGCGCACATGGAGACACTGTGGAGAGGGCACTGGGCCCCATCAGATGGGCAGGGTTCCAGTGTGGTGACAACCAGCCCTGGTGACAATGTGAGGAAGCAGAGGCCCCAGCAGACTCCTAGAGACAAGTGTGAAAGGACACTCCTCTCTGGAGACCAGCCTGCAGGACCCATCGCAGTGCCCAGGGGCACGCCTGTGCTGGCGGTGCTGATCCCAGGACTTCATCCCACAGAAAGTCTGTACAGTGTGTGCACGTGTGTGCACATGTGTGCGTATGTGTGTGTGCACTTGTGGGTGCCAGGAACGGAGCATTCCAGGGTGTGTGCTCTTCTAGAGCCTGATTTGTCCAGGCATGGCCACCGCCAGTCAATCCTCTTCCACTTGGTATTTTCTCTGTCCCAGCATCAGAATTTATGAAGACCCCCTGATTGGACCAGGGGCCATTTCCAGTTTTTCACTCTCTGAATCGTGCTGAAGGGAACACCTGCAACCACAAATCTCTATTTAGGACAGAATCCATGACGTGGAGTTTCTGGGTCAAAATGTATACTGTTTTTAAGCAATTGGCCACAGTTTCCAACACCAGAGGTCTCTTTGTCAGCTTTGAGCCTTCTTTGGGAAAGCAGGGCCACAGAGACCCCGGGGCTGGGAGCTCATGGAGTGAGGGAGGAGGAGAAGCTGGCAGTGGATGTGATCAAGGTACTTGGGAGTGACCTGCCTGGCAGAAAATGTCCCACCCCTCAGCCCAACACCTGGCCCCACCCATCATGGTGATGTCATGGGCTAGTTCTCTCGCTGGTGCTAGAGCTGGTGCTGGAGCTGGCTTTAGCTCAAAAGATGGCTCTGATTCTAGAACTGGAGCTGAAGCTGGAGCTGGTTCAATCTCAGCAGCTCATGCGAGAGCCTGTGTTAGAGTTGCGCTATCTCTATAGCCGCCAGTATCTCTAGCTCTGGGGAAGGTACTGGAGCTGGAACTACCTCCAGAGATAACCTAGACCTGCTTCTGCAGTTTGATAAAGCTCTTGAGCTGGCTCCAACTCTTGCACTGGAGCTGGTGTAGAGTTATTGCTGTAAGTGGCTCTAACTCTGGTTCTCATTCTAGACCTGGTTCTTGTGGCTCTAGTTGTATAACCAGTCCTAGCTCTAGCTCTGTAGCTGGTGCTAAAACTGGTGGTGGATTGGTTTGTAGCTCTGGCACCGGCTCCACCTCTGGAATTGGAGTTGGGGCAGATTCTGGTACTAGAGCAGCACAGGCTCTGGCTGGGGGGTTGGTGATAGAGCTGCCTCCATCTCTGAAATCGGTGGTAGAGCTGGTAGCACAGCATGATCTAGCTCTGATGTTGGTGCTAGAGCTGTTGTCAGAGCTGGTTCTTTCTCTTGAGCTGACATTGGCTCTAAGTCTGTTACTGGTACCCAAGCCAGCTCTTGCTCCAGCACTTGTGGGGGATCTAGCTCTGCAGCTGGTACTAGATCTGTTGCTGGAGCAGGCTCTGCCTCTGAACTTGGTGCTGACTCTAGCTCTCGAGCTGGTGCCAGAAATGGCTCTAACTCTGGAGCCAGTGTTAGAGCTGATGCTGGAGCTGGCTCTTCCTTGGAACCTGGCACTGGCTGTAAACTAGCTTCAACCTGGTTCTCACTCTAAAGTGAGCACTAGAACCATCACTGGGACTGGCACAGGAGTTGGTGACAGAGCTGCCTCTATATCCAGCATTGATGCTACAGCTAGTGTTCAAGCTCTAGCTCATGAGAGAACACCGGCCCTGACCCTGCAACTAGCACTGGAGCTGAAGGTGGAGCTTGCTCTATCTCAGGAGTTTGTGCAAGTGTGGGAGCTGGGGTTAGCTCTAGCTATGGAGCTGGCCCCAACTCTGGTGCTAGAGCTGTTGGTAGAGCTGGGGTTGGGGCTAGCTCTGGCTATAGACCCATCACTGGCTCTAGTTCTGGAGCTGGTAATAGAACCGGCTCATGCAGTGGCTTGGGTGCTGAAGCTGGTCCTGAAAATGGCTCTGAGTCTGGAGCCTGGCTAGAGCTGGCTCCAGAGAACACTCAATCTCTTGAGCTGCTGCTGGAGCTGGTGTTGGAGCTGGCCCCAGCTTTTGACCGTTTTCTGGAGTTGGCACTAGCTCTGTGGCTGGTACTACATCTAGCTGTTGGGCATGGGCAAGAAATGGCTCAAACTTCAGATTTGGTATTAGAGCTGGTGTGATGTCTGACACTGAAGGCGGTGCTAGCTGTGGAGCTGGTGGTGGAGCTGGCACTGGAGCTGGCACTAGCTCTGGAGCTTGTTTTAGAGCGGGCACTGGTGCTTCAAGAGGACAAATGTTCAGCAACATGACTGCCTTTCCATGTGCCTTTCCAAAAACAGAAAACACCCCGCTTCCCTCCAGAGAAGCCCCAGCCCAAGGATCCAAGAAGCCTTCCAGGAAGCCTTCCCAGACTGTAGACAGTGTGCATGTATCAAATAAATTTTTTTCTTCTGTTCCTTATCTTCTTATCACAGAACATCATATGTAACTAGATGTATCAATAACAGTTAACTTCACATGATAGTATTTAAGTCATAGGATATCATGGAAAGGAGTGAACATCACCCAAGAACTTTGTATCCTCCTTGGGGAGAGTATTTGTGTTTTGAGTTGTTCACAGGAGAGGGGTACCATGTTAGAGGGAAGAATGACTTTCTTCCTGTCCTTATTTGGAGATTAAATGCGGCTAAAGGAGATGTGAGTGGGCGCCAAGTTGAGGGAGCGTGGGCTGTGATGGTTAGTCTTGTGTGTCAACCCGACCAGGCCATAGTATGCAGCTGTTTAATCAAACTGGATATTTAATCGCGTCTTGCTGTGAAGGTATTCTGTAGATGTGGTTAACGCGTGCAATTAGTTGACTTCAAGTAAAAGCGATTACTGTCAATAATTTGGGTGGGCCTCATCAGCTGAGGGCCTTCAGAGCAAACACTGAGGTTTCCCAAAGAAGAAAATCTGCCTCGAGACTCCAGCATCTAGACACCTGCCTGAGTTTCTAGTCTTCAAGCCTGGTCTACAGATTTTGGACTTGCCAGCCCTCAGGAGCACATGAGCCAATATATTAAAATCAGTCTCTCTCTCTCTACACATACATATACACACATCTGTCTGTGTGTGTGTGTGTCTGTGTGTGTGTGTGTATGTGTGCACGTGCATATGTATCCTGTTGGTTATTTTCTGGAGAACTCTGACAAACACAATGCTGAAATGCCTTTGTCCTTCCTTTTTCCACTTTAGAATCACTGTTCTTTAAGGGCTTCAGAAACTCAGTGCCACAGGAAGTTTGCAGACGAAGTGTCTGTCCAATCCAGACCTCGTACCGCATGTCGGGCTCTGCCGGCACCGCCTGGTAATTCTGAGAAAGCGTGGCTGACGCTTTCCTGCTGAAGACATGCAAATGACCCCAAAGGCCTCTTACCTGAAACCGAGCAAAATGTGGAACAGAAAGCTCACCCTCGTGAGGCCGGCCGACAACAGGGTCAGCACGCAGACTCCTGCAAGAGAAAAGTGATACACGAGGCCTCAGAAAATTAACCAGACACTGTATTTTCAGAATGTGGGTTTCCACACCAGGAAGGTCTGTAGAGAATATGTCATATTTCCTTTAACACATTTCTTCAAGAAGTCAAGTTTTTTGCCTATTTATTGTTACCTTTCAGCACACACACTTGATATATGCTCTTTCCTGCACAATCCTCTCCCTTCATGCTAAATGTTTTCACTCTACAGTCAGTAAAGAGAAGAGAACACGACGGAGAACGCAATCCAGAGGGAGCCACCACCCTCGGAATCACAATGAGTATGTGAATTTCTGTCGTCACCTGTTTGGAGTGGGCCCACCCCCCAGTTACACAACAGCCAG
Organism: Ceratotherium simum simum; assembly: GCF_057802395.1. Taxonomy (NCBI): domain Eukaryota; kingdom Metazoa; phylum Chordata; class Mammalia; order Perissodactyla; family Rhinocerotidae; genus Ceratotherium; species Ceratotherium simum. Next base: position 5,232,441 of record NW_028261259.1, read on the forward strand.
GGCAGGGATGACGGGATCAAGAGGTCTAGACTAGTCATTCGACTGGCTTTCAGCAAGTATTTAATATGTGGGTTCTGGTTTGCCTCCAGAGAGGTTCTGTGTGTTTCTGTGAGGGAGAAAGATGGAGGAAGAAGGAAGGGAAGATGATTTCATGGTTTAAAAGCTGCTGCAAAAGCTAATATCCACTAGGTGCAGAAAAACCATTTGACAAAATCCAACTCCCTTTCGTGATAGAAACACTCAAGAAACTAGAAACAGAAGGGAATATCTTGAGCCTCGTCCAGGGCATCTGTGAACTGTCCACAGCTCACTGACGTCATAGTCAGTGGGGAAAGACTGGAAACGCCACCCCTGAGGTCAAGAACAAGATGAGCAGTGGCCGCTCTTGCCAATTCTATGCTACATTTCACTGGAGGTTTTAGCCAGGTCAATTAGGCAAGAAAATGAACTAAAAGGTATCTAGATTGGAGGGGATGAAGTAAAACTATCTCAATTCTCAAATGATGTGACCACATCTACAGGAAATCACAGAGAATACATGGAAAAACTATTGGAACTAAGAAATGAGATTAGCAAAGCTGCCGGATACAAGATAAATTAAAAAATCCATTGTATAGGAATATAAATTGGTGCAGCCACTATGAGAAAGAGTATGCAGATTCCTCAAAAAATTAAAAATAGAACTACCATATGATCCAGCAATTCCACTTATGAATATTTATCCAAAGGAAATAAAAACACGAACACAAAAAGATATCTGCACCCCACTGTTCATTGCAGCATTTATTTACAATAGTGAAGACACGGTAAGCAACCTAAGTGTCCTTTGATGGATGAACAGTAAAGAAGATGTGGTGTAAGTATATATATATAACGGAATCTTATTCAGCCATATAAAGGAAAGAAATCCTGCCACATGCAACAACATAGACGGGCATTATGCTAAGTGAAATAAGTCAGACAGAGAAAGACAAATACCATATGATCTCACTTAAATGGCGAATCTAAAATAAAAAAAAAACTGAGCTAACAGATACAGGGAACAGCTTGGTGGTCGCCAGAGGCAGGGGGTGGGGGTTGGGCAAATGAATGAAGCGGTCAAAAGGTATAAACTTCCACTTAGAAAATAAATGAGTCCTGGAAATGTAACAAAAAACATGGTGACTATAGTTTGCAATAGTGTATTGTACATCTGAGAGATGCTAAGAGAGCAGATTTTAAAAGTTCTGATAACAAGAAAAAAATCTGTAATTATGTGAGGTGATGGATGTTAACCAGACTTATTGTGTTGATCTTTGGTAATATATACATATATAGAATCATTATGTTATATGCCTGAAACTAATATAATATCATATGTCAAGTTTTAAAATATCAATTTTATTTCTATATACTAGCAAAGGAAAATCTGACAATAAAAGTAAGAAAATATGTTAATTTACAATAGCATCCAAAACAATGAAATAACTAGAAATAAATTTATCATAAGAAGTACAAGAGTTGTACAATGAAAGATACAAAACATTATTGGAAGCAATTAATGAAGACCAAAATAAATGGAAAGACATTCCATGTTCATGTATCCGAAGACTTGATACTATTAAGGTGGCAATACTCCACAAACAGAACTAGAGATTCAGTGGAATTCCAAGCAAACTCCCAGCTGCCTGTTCTTGCAGAAACTGAGAAGCCAAGGCTAAAATTCATATGGAAATGCAAGGGAGCCACAAGAGTCAAAACAATCTTGAGAAAGAAGATCAAAGATGGAGTATTCACACTTCCCAATTTCAAAAATTATTACAAAGCTACCATAATGAATACAGCGTGGTACTGTCATAAAAAATAGACATACAGACCAATGGAATAGAATTGAGAGTCCAGAAATCAACCTACATATTTACAGTCAATTGATTTTTGATGAGTGAAAAGACAATTCAATGGGGAAAGAACAGTGTTGTCCACAAATGGTATTGAAACAACTGGATTTTCACACGCAAAGAAGTTGGAATCCTTCCTTACAGTACTTACAAAAATGAACTCAAAATAGATCCAACAGCTAAATATGAGGCAAAACTATACAACTCTTACAAGAAAACACATGGGAATAAAACTTTTTTTTTTTTTTTTTGTGAGGAGGACCAGCCCTGAGCTAACATCCAATGCCAACCCTCCTCTTTTTTGCTGAGGAAGACTGGCCCTGGGCTAACATCCATTCCCATCTTCCTCTACTGTATGTGGGACACCACCACAGCATGGCTTAACAAGCCGTGCGTCGGTGCCCGCCCGGTATCCGAACCAGCGAACCCCGGGCCGCCACAGCAGAGCACGCGCACTTAACCGCTTGCGCCACCGGGCCGGCCCTAGGAATAAAACTTTTGACCTTGAGTTAGGTGATGATTTCTTAGATAGGACACCAAAAAAACACGAATAAAAAATAAATAAATTGGACTTCATCAAAATTAAAAATTTGTGTGTATCAAAAGGCAGTATCAAGAAAGTGAGAAGACAGCCTGCTGAATGAGACACAATACCAGCTCACCATATATATAACAAGCTACTTGCCAATAGAAGATAGAGTGAATGCTTACAACTCAATAATAAAGAAACTAATAACCCAATTTAAAAATGGGGAAAGGAGCTGAGCAGACATTTCTCCAAAGAAGATATACAAGTGGCCAATAAAGACATGAAAAACGCTCAACCCCATTATCCAGGAAGAAAATGCAATCAAAACCACAATCAATAAGTATCATTTCCCATCCACTAGGATGGTTGTAAATTAAAAATATAGATATTAAGACGTGTTGTCAAGGATAGGTAGAAACTGGGATCCTCATACATTGTTGGCAGGAATAAAGATGGAAAATAGTCTAGCAATTCTTCAAAATTTAGAGAGTTTTCATATGACCCAGCAGTTCCACTCTAGGTGTGTACCCAACAGACATGAAAACATGAAAGCTTGTACGTGAATGTTCATAGCATCATTATTATAACAGCCAAAAGGTGGAGACAACTCCAATGTCCCTCAACCGATGAATGGATCAATAAAATACAGTATATCTATGCAACGGAAAATCATTTGGCACAAAACAGAAAGAATTACCGATACACTACAAACAAGGATGAACCTCGAAAACATGACATATTAAAGGAGCCATCACAAAAGAACACACATTGTATTATTCTGTGTATATAAGAGGTCCAAAATAGACAGATCGAGAGAGAGAAAAAGTAGAGGAGTGGTTGTCTAGGGCTGTGGCGATGGGGGAAGGGGGAGTGACTGCTAATGGGTCCAGGGTTTCATTCTGAGGTGATGAAAATGTTCCACTGTTGTAGTGATGGTTGCCCAACTCTGTGACTATACTACAAGCCATTGATTTGTACACTTTAAATGGGTGGGTTACATGGCATGTGAGCAATATCTCAATACAGCTGTTTTAAGAAAATACAGAGAAAGATAATTTGTTTCAACTTGGAGATATGTCTTTGTCCCAGGAGCAGCCGGACTAGGCACTTGCTATAGCACCAAGCCCCAACCCATCCAAACGATATGGGTCACAACCCCACAAAACCCACCCTCACAAAGCCCACCCCCAGGGAAATGGGGAAAGACGTCCTCAGAAGGAATGGATGGAGGGGTTGGCCACTGGAGGAGGGGGTGCAGACTTGCTCCAGCCAGCAGCATGGGCACGAGCAGCCCTAACCCTAACCTGCACACTGATGAAATTTTACCTTGAATTTACGCCTTGATCTTCCCAAGGTGAAGCACGTGCAGCTTAGAGTGTCTCTCTTGGCAGGAGGGTAGCTGGCAGAGGACAGAGTGGAAATTTTATCTTTTGATTTTCAAAGCAGCTATTCCATGTGGGAAATACATCAAAGGGGAGAAAACATGAGTGTACACGGGGATATCTTCACTACAATTCAATTGGACCAAGACACTGAGGTTTGCTTAGACAACTTGCCCAGAACAGGGCTGGAGATGGGATTTTAAAAAATAGGACTTGGAATTAATGAGTAGTATTGGGAGTGATTCACTGGGTACGATATTCAGGAACTCATCAAGTTGAGCAGAAATCCTCCCAAAAGACCAATGAAAGTGCCCAAGGTCAACGATGAACTCTGGCAATAGGTAAGGAGCAGGACCTGCCCAGGGAGCATGTAAAGGAGAACTTTCCATGACACACAAGGTGTGAAGGAGTTTCACTGGAATCATCCATCTGCGAGCGGGGCCCCTCTCATTTTTATATTTATTAGCTTATGACTGTTAAGGGGTAACAACACCATTTGTGACCCCTCCTTCATGGCTTCAGGAACATTTGGTAACTTAAGGCATCACTCTCAGAGCTGCAAGAACTTCTGGAAACCACTTACGACCTCCAAACTAGCCCTGTTTTACACATGAGGAAACTGATGCCCAGGGAGGGTTCAAGGACACACTGGGAGTGTCTCTGACTTCTGGTCCAGGGCCCTCTCTCATTGGGGAGCCACGAAGAACTCTCCTCTCTATGCCAGAAATGGGCTGATCCTTAGGACATTTTCAAGGAAAGCTGCTTTTTTTTTTTTTTTAAATTTTTCCCCCAAAGCCCCAGCAGATAGTTGTATTCCATAGCTGCACATCCCTCCAGTTGCTGTATGTGGGACGCGGCCTCAGCATGGCCGCAGAAGCGGTGCGTCGGGCCGCGCCCGGGATCCGAACCTGAGCGGCCAGTAGCGGAGCGCCCGCACTGAACCGCTATGCCACGGGGCAGGCCCTATAGGATCATTTTAGTCCTTTCCCTGACACAGAAACAAAACAGGCTACTGGACAAAAGAAAACTCTAGGGCCAGTTGCCATTTTCAATTCATCCCCACAGAGATTGGAACAAAATGACTGGAGTCCTGACCCCTCCGTCTGCATACTCGACCCACAATAAATGTATCAGCTCATCATGAATGAGCATCAATGAGCCGAAACACGTTTGTCTCCTCGGCCAAGTAGCATCAACCTTCGCGACAGGTGTGCTCCTGCCACCAGGTCCCGTCTCTCCCACAGGTGCCCAGACATCGGGCTGGCACAGTGGGCGGGACGGTGCTGCCTCTGGGGACGGGGACCAGCTCTCTCACCTGCAGGCTGGCGGGGTCAGGGCCCGTCTCCCTCACCGAGGCGATGGAGGTCTCCGGCTGTCCCTGCACACACGAACAAGCAGGCCTCCGTGACAAAGGCCCGGGACACAGAGCAAAGGGTTCACCGTCCCCCCGCGTGCAGCCCGGAGGCGGCACCAAAGGCGGGTCTCTCTCGGGCTCGGCGGCCAGTCTCTCCGGGCGCCGCAGCCTCTTCTGAAACCTCTCCCCGGGCGCCGGCTGTACCGACACGCGGGGCTGGGAGTTCTGGGGAGACAGGAGTCCCCACACGCTGTCCTCCACCCCACAGCCCCCACGACCCGGCCCCACACGGGATCCAGGGCCTCTTCCAATGCCCCACCCGATGTGGGGGTCACAGAGCAGTTGGCGGAGTGGGGACCCTCGGGACCAGCCCTGTGGCAGCTGTTGGTGTTGCGCGTGCGCGCAGCAGAGCGGGGTCACGTGCACGCGCTGTGTGTGGGCCCCGAGCGCGCGCCCGGCTGGGGACGTGAGGCCCGGCTGCCCCGCGCGGGTCCACCCGCGACCACCCATTGGAGGGAGGCCCGTGCGCCCCGAGCGCGTCCCCACCGCCCCCACACCAGGGAGAGCCCGAGCCGCGTCCACACTGAGCTGGCTGATGCAGTTCCACGAGCAGGCTCTCAGGGGACAGTTGGGAAACTGAGGCCAGGAGAGACAGGGACTGGCCCGGGCCCATGAGATGGGCGGAGTCCAGAGGAGAAGAAACAAAGGCTCCTTCTGTTTGGATCACACCTGCTTCTGTGTTTTCATTCACTCACCCATTCACTCATTCTTTCGTTTACTCTCTCATTCCTTCAATCACTCACTCAGTCATTCTCTCATTCATTCACTCATTACTCATTCATTCACTCATTCGTTCATTCACTGGTTCATTTATTCAATCATTCAACCAACATCCTTCAGTCCCTGCTGTGTGCCAAGCACCGTAACTTCACCAGGGAGCACAACCTGATGTGGTCCCTGCTCACGTGGAGCTCATGTCCACTGTGTGACATAAAAGAGGGCAGTCCCTGGGGGTACCAGGGGTGATGAGCACCAGAAATCCACACCTGAAAATAGAGGCCAGTCATGCAGAGAAAAGTTCAGAGAAAACCCATGCTGGGCACTGCCATCTTGCATGATCCTTGACCCCATGCCCCAGCAGAAGAGCCGGGGGCCTCATTTCCCAATGGCTGAAGGCGAAGGTGGGCGCCGAGGGCAGCCAATGGCTCAGGGAGACCTGAGGATGATGCCCCGTGGGGGCTGAGGATCTCTGGGCACTGACTGGGGAGGCAGGAGGCGCAGGAGGGAAATGGGGCTCCTGGGCGAGGCTGCCAAAAGGCAGGGTGATCGGGCACTCAGATCCACCACCTGGACTCTCGTGTGTGTCTTTGCCTCCGTGCCTCTCCCTGGTGAGAAAAGCTCAAACCCTCTACACCACCCTCGCTCCTCCCTGCCCCATCCAGAGTGGTGAGAGCTCCAGGAGAGGAGAGTGAGGGGCAGGGGGAGCCCTGACCACCCCTTTCCCTCCCCCACCAAGTAGAAAAGTCTGCTCTGGCTCAACCTTTGGCATTGGTTCCCCTGGTTCCCAAGAAACATCTTTCTCCCTCAGACCTCAGTCCTGACCCAGGAGAGAGATGGGCAGTGCCAACTCTGCACCTCCTTCCTCCATGGGGGTCTCCAAAGCCCCCAAGAGGTGTTACCCATGCCACTGTCCTCAGCCCAGAGCACTCATCCAAGATGGAGAGGTGTGCAGAACTCTACTCCTGAAGATTCAGAGGGTCCAGAGCCCCCCAAGCACCAGCATTCTCCCCCTCCCACCAACCCCAGGCCACAGACCCCTGGAGGGAAGGGAGGGAGCCAGGTGACCCAGAGCCGCCCACTGTGACCTCCCCCCACCAGTCAGCATGGCCTCAGAGACCAGTGTGGAGTCCAGAAGACGATGCACGCTCTGGTGGGGCCTGCCCCTTTGAGGTGACAGAGGAGGCTATGGAGGTCAGGAGAGAAGGCTCTGGGGAGATAGGAAGGGCCAGGCCCCCATCCCATGCCAAGGCACCATTTGCCTGATCATCGAATATGAACCTGACCACCAACCACCAGCCCCTCCTGGCACTATATCCCAGGAAGACTTTTAGGAGTCTCACAGCTACCCTGGGCCACCTCTCTGAGCCTCTGGATCTGGAGGTGGGGACAGCAAGGGCCCTTGCCGGCCCCGGCTAAGAGAGGGAAACTTGAGGAGCTCCCCTTTGAGAGCAGAGCACTCCAGCCCTGGGACTGAGGAATTTTTTGATGCCACTCTCTGAGTGAACACTGGGCAGGTGTGGGAAGAAAATACCCCCAATATATGCGTGCCCACTGCAAGCCAGGGCAGGGAGCAGCCAGTCACTGCTGTCACATTCACTGAGAAATGGAGTTGGTGATTGGTTTAGTGAGTGCAGCCTGGGAGAGGATGACGGAGTCTCCCAGCAGTGGAAAGACATGAGCTTTGGCCTTTCAGGTTCCTGGATACTGTGCTGAGGGAGGTGCAGCAGCCCTCCATTCACAGAGGCCTCCTGGGAGGGGAGAAACCAGGGTGGTGGACGGTGGTTGACCCAGCAGAGGGCAGGCTTGGGAAGAGTGGCGGGGCTGTCCTGAGGGGAGTGGAGCCCTGCTGTAGGAGAGACCTTTCCCTACCTCTCAGAGCTCATCTGGCTCTTTTCTTTCTTTCATTTTCAAATTAGAGGCAGCAAAAGGACAAGCTTACCTGTCTCTCATCCTCTTTCCATACCTTCAGCTTTGATGTCCACCACTCCTATGACGCCTGCTCTCTTGGGAAGGTAAAGGCAGGGGCTGGTGGCTGAGGCAGCCTTTGGCCTTGAGGCTGGCGGCACCAGGACCGGCTGGATGGGAGGTAGGAACCGGCATCCCGGCCCCTGGCGTCTGTGGGCAGCCTGGTGGTGAGGGAGTTTGTGGCTCTTGCTTCAAGGAGGTGGGAGGCTGTGAGAGTCAGGAGTGCAAGGTGGCCCTTGCCCTGGGGGCAGGACAGTGTTCTGTGCACGGCAAACATGTGTTCACACACACACATGTAAGTGTGAGCATGTGCTGTGTCATCCACAATAGTGTGTGTGCGAGCACACGTGTGCAGAGCCCAAATCCTAACTGAGGGACTGGCTCATCCAGTATTTTGAGGCCTAGGTAGCATTCTTATCCGGGGGCCACATGTGGAGCTGATGGGGGTGTGGCAGGCCTTGCATGCAGGACTGCCCCAGCCCACTTGACTGTGTAAATCTGCTCTGTGGAGGGGGCAGAGGTGTCTCCAGCAGGGGCTCTGCTGTGCACCGCGAGGCCTGGCAGTCCATGCAGCCCAAAGGGGCTAGACCTGCTGAGCCGGCTCTTCAGAAGCATCCAGTCCTTGAGGACATTGTTCACAGGGAGAGGTTTTGGGTGCTGGTGCCCCCTCGCCTACTGGGGCTCGTCCCTGAAGAGGGTCCAGCAAGTTGGAGATGGGGCGGGAAGGGGGGATGAAAAATAGGCCAAATTCATGTCCCAAGTCACAGGCCAAGCCCAGTGAATTTCCCTGTCCCCTGCCTCAGTTTAACTATTCAGGAAATGTTCCAGAGTGCTGGGCAGGGTAGGCTCCAAAGCTGGTGTCAGGGGATAAGAAAGAAAATCCCAAGCCAAGCTCCTGCTCTATGCCAAGATCATTTCCGTTACCCTGAGATGGGGTGAGTGGATGTTGGGGGTACAGTGGGACTCTAGGGGGCCTTGCCCTGCCCAGGACCTCGTCTTCGGGGGTATGGCCCTCACCTCGCCTGCCCCAGGGCACCAGCAGTAGCAGTGGCACTTACATCTGTCCCAAGGTCTGGAGAGGCAGAAGTGGGCAGCCTTACACCCTGGTGGGGACCCTCACGCTTTCTTTCTTTCTTGAAGAAACACAAAACCCTCAAGATTCATGTACTGTGTGATGGAGAGAAAAAATACCAACTGTTCCCTCAAAAAGACAATGTATTTTGCACTTTGTAAAGTGTTAATTAAAATGGAGAAAAATATCATGTTGGCTGAGGGCGTCTGATTTGTGCTGCTTCAGGGCCACATCTCATCTCTTTCCTTCTCCATTCCATGGTCGAGGAACATGGCCAGGGGCTGGGAGGAAGGCAGAACAACCTTCCCGTCCACACCCAGCGGCTGAGAGAGGACACATCCCCAGAGCGAGAGGGGCTGTATTAGTTACCTGATACAGGGTAACGAGTTGCCCCAAACGCAATGGATTAAGATGATTGTTTACGTGTCACGGTTTCTGTGGGTTAGGAATTCGGGAGCAGTTTGAGCAGGTGCCTCAGGATCGCTCGGGAGGCTGCGAACATCTGAAGTCCTGGCTGGGACTGGAGGATCTACTTCCCAGGTGGTTTACTCACAGGGCTGGCAAGTTGGGCTCAGCTGTTGGCAGGGAACCTGTTCCTCTCCACATGGGTCTCCCAATGGGGCTGCTTGAGTGTCCTCACAGTATGGTGCCCGGCTTTCCCCAGGGCAAGGGATTCAAGGGCCAGTGCAGGAACCAAAATGGTTTTTTGGCCCCGAGCCTCAGAATTCACATGCCTCTGCCTCTACCATACTCTGTCACCATACAGCCCCGCTCTGATTTGACAAAGGAGGAGAACACACAAGGGTGTGAAACCAAGAGGGCAAGGTCACTGGGGTCATCTTGGAGACTGTCTACTGTGCCCATCATTCCTCCCAAACCTCTGGCAGAGGCAGGCCTGCGGTGAGGGTGCCTGCGGAGCAGGACAGGGCCTTGCTGGTGCAGGGGAAGGATCCGGGGCTGGATCCTGGGCTACAGGGCTTCTGGCCCAAGCCTGGAGCCCTGCTGTGGATGTCACACCCCCAGGAATGTCCTTGGTGCTAGAAGCCCAGGAGCTGATGCCTCCCGACAAGATACCCTGGGGGCACGAGGGAGGGCTCCGTGCCCAGCGTCCCTAACACAGGGCTCTGGCATTTGGTTCCTGCCATTTTGGCAGGTAGGCACTGGGGATGCCCAGCCAGTACAGAGGTCTTGGATCTTGGTCACCCTTCACTGTCCCTCTGTGACGTTTTCCACGGAGGGCTGGTGTGAGCAGGGCAGTGCTGAAGACCTGAGCCTGCACTGAACCCCACCAACCTCCATCCCCACCCGTCTCACCCCTGCCCGCAGGAAAAGCAGACCTGGGGATTGAAGGGAGTGACAATGCCACTGAAGCTCACTCACCACCCTGAGCCCAAGAAAGTTCTGGATGCTGTGAATGCTTTCCCTTCTGGGGTCTTCAGACTACGCCCCCCTCATTCCTTCAGAGACCCCATTGGAGCTAGGACATCCACGGCGACTCTTGATGTCCCCCAAACTCTCAAAAGTTACAAAGGCCTCCAGAGCCCGACCTCCCTTTCCCACCACTCACTCACAGGCACTGTCACTCGGGCGGTGCTGGGCCTTGTGCCAGGTGCTGGGGACCCCAAGGAACCTGCTGTGGCCCCTGCACCTGAGTCTCTCTAGGAGGTGAGAAGACAGGGAAAGGAGCTATTCCAGGGAGTGCAGGGCCAGGCTAGACCTCAAGGGTGTGCTGTGCCCAGGGGTAGGGAATGACCACTGTCCAGCAGTAGGGGGCAGACCAAGAAGCCAGGACATTAGGGTTGAGCTTGGTAAGATGGGGACCCAGCAGAGGGAGGAGCAAAGGCGCAGAGGGCCAGAGGGTACCTTCTCTGGAATGGAGGAGTGCGGCAGGGGGGTGAGGAGTGGATGGGGCAAGTAGGGGATGAGGCTGAAATGCAAGGTGGGTGCTCAAGTCTGCCAGGGGCCTCACCCTCCTACAGGCCATGGGGAGCCACTGAGGACTTCCACGCGGGGGACAAAACTTAGCATCTGAGTGGGGGTCTGGGTTATGAAGAGGGCTGACAGGAGGAGGAAAGGGGGACTGCCAGGGTCCTGTCCTCATTTCTCAGGAGGAGTCCCTGGTGGTTCAAGTGTCTTCTGTGTGCAGAGTTGGGGTGTTGGGGGCAGTGGCACATGCAGGGGACCAGCAGATGTCCAGCCAACCCCCAGAACCATGACTGTGCCCCTCCCCCAACCAGGGCATAATTCCTCCTGGAGCAGCTCTGGCTGCTTCTTGGCAAGTTCTCACAACTATTCAGATTTGGATCCCCAGGGGGGTTACCCAAGCCAGGACTCTACGCCCAAGAGTCTGACTCAGTTTCTCTTGGATAAAATATCTGTGTAAAACATCCCCCACCCTCTCTCAAAAGGTAATGTACAGAACTGGGCCACAGAAGAGCAGCAACTGTGGTCACATAGTCCCCCGGCTTCATCATGTGACATTCCACTGCAGGGGCAGGGGCTCATGATGGTGAAAACGAGCTCTCCAAAGGGAATGTGTGGGATGAGATCGTGGGGGTGGTTGCACCACATAGACAATACGCTAAAACCACTGAATTGTACACTTTAAAATGGTCTTACGTTATGTGACTCACATGTCAATGTTTTAAAAATATCGATGTGGTAGAAAAAGCAACAGGAATGGACGCTGGGCGTGAAGGATGGCCAAGAAAGAATGTGAGTTATTCTGACACTCTTGAGGGTTAAAGGAAGTCCCTATCAACATGGTGGAGGCAGCACAGAGAAGGAGGAGGAGGACGGAGGCAAAAACCCGGAGCTCCCACCTCGCAAATGTTGGTGGTGGAGCATCTCATTTGAGCTGTTTTTCCAGGAGCTCTGGACCTGAGCTGACCCAGTGGGAAGCTGTGCAGCGTCAGCGAGACCCAGGCCCATCTCCCACCCTGATGAGCATGGGGCACCGGGAGGGTCCTGTTGTCCCGGGAGAACCTCGGAGATCAGGCAGAGCCTCTGAGGAGCCTGCAGGGAACAGCCCGTGTTGTCTTCAGGGCAATTAATACTCGGTGTCTTGGACTCAAGATCACCGAACGTGTCATGAAATACGTGGTAAAAGCGTTCAAACTTAAAAAATTAAATGAAGACCCCAGTGATCCCACTCCTTAGGTATACACTCGAGAAAACTGAGAACCCGTTCACACAGACACTTGTATGCGAATGATCCAAAAAAATAAAACGCTGGGCCAATGTAAAACTCGTACATGAAGTTCTGGCATTATTCATAATAGCCAAAAAGCGGAACCACCCAAATGACCACCAACTGTTGAATACGGTACATCAACACAATCAATCAGTAACCTCCTAGATGATTCTATCACACAGGCAAGGTTGTGAGGCCCAGGGTGAGGTGTAGAATCTGCCCAAAGGAATCCCCTCATGAACACGGCCTCCTTCGGCTGCTCTGGGGGCAGGCGGCCTCATCTTGATTTCCTAGTTTGAGGCCAGACTCATTAGAGGCAGCCTGCCGCCCGATGCACCAGCTGGAATGAATGCATCCTTCTCACCACTGCATCCCCTGCACCTGGCAACTCCTGGCGTACAGTCAGACAGGAACAGGGACCCAATCAGGCCTTTGCTTCATCTTCAGTGTTCTCCCGCTGTAAGGAGGGTGGATGACTTAGCTGTGGAACAGCTTCCGGTCGTGAGCCTGAGCCTGTTCAGTTTCCGTCTCTGAGGGTGGACTCACACAGGCCATTTTTCTGTTGGGCACAGATTCCTGTGCTCTTCTCTGGCAACAGCTGGCACCACCCTACCAGAGCGACAGCAAGACCAAGTCTCTCCGCTCCTCATGGGCAGCCCCCACACCAGCTACATCCCACCTGTTTGCCTCCCTAGCAAGACAATGGGCTACTGGTTCAAGGAGGTGACCACACTCTCGGGATTTTTCCTTTTAAACTTGACTGCTCAGCATGCCCTCAGTGTGGCCCCAAGAAAATCACAACGAGAGGGACTCCAAGCACTGTCTCCAGCGCAAGCTCAATCTGGGCTGTTCCGTGTGAAATATCAAGGTTTGTGTGGAAGAAAGGCTGGGTTTCTTGGTCGCCGCAGCATGAGCGTCTGAGGGTAGTTGGATGATGCACCCTGGGAGAGAGAAGGCAAGTGTGGGGTCCTTGGGGGAGGGGATACATTCCTGGGGCTCAATCACGGAGCAGGGCAGGCCCCAGGAGAATGGAGGCCTCACAGAGCCACCCCAGTGCTGGGGGCCACCCCCAAGGCCATCTGAAGTGGTCTCTGGGAAGGTCAGGCAGCATGGTTAGGCCGAGGCACCTGAGCAGCTCCCATGCAGCCTCTGCGGCGAGACCGGCCCTCAGAAGGTGTGAGTAACTCTGCTGCTGGTCAGGAGGTGCTGGGACCTGAGTGTAATGTGAGAGAGAACAGTGTGGATCTTCAGCAATGCAGCCCGAGTGTCTACCCTGTGCCAGGTGCTCAGCGAGACTGTCACCTGCTGTGCCAAGTCAGAGCACTCTTCCTGCCGTGTGGTGCTCAGCGTCTGACTGTGTCACATGAACACAGGAAGTGCACAGTAGGTGTTTCCTGACCTCATGAAAATGTGAGACAACCACATATTCAAGAAACAAGCGTGGTCAGGACACGACTCTCCTGAGTGAGTCAGGGGCGGACCTGACGAGAATGGCAGGCCAAGTGTTCTGGATTCACTGATGTCAGGGTCTGCGTGCCAGCATGAGACCCCCGTCCCCGCCAGAAATCATCATGGAGTGGCAGCCTGTACGCCCGGCATGTGGTCAGGGAACAGAAGACCGAGACCTAGGCCCCTGGGAATGGCTATCCACTGAGGGAGACTGTGGTGGCCACCGTGTGACGAGAGTCCCTCCACCTTCTCAGGCCACACCTGCCACTCGGGCTCTGCACTGCCCTCCTCTACAGACCCCAATACATGCAGAAGTACAGAGCCTGAGTGTAAGACGTCAGGACAGCCAGAGGACACGTCGGAGTGGCCCGTGGTCACTGCATTCAGGGTGTCCTCACACACTCACTGAAGTGACAGGAGCCCGGAGCCTGCAGACAGACTTTTCGCAGGGAAAAAAAGGATAAATTATAGCAACGAAGCTAATGGTGTAGACAGTTTCTGTGTGTTTGGGCCTGCCGAGGTCACAGGGAACCAGGAGAGCCAGCGGCAGAGGGAAGGCCGGATGGAAACAGCCCCTGAAACACCGAAGTGCCTCGAAACACTCTGCAGTGGGTTTTTGAAAGATAAATCCTTATTGTATTTAAATTATACATTTCTTTTGCATTTTTACAAGTGTTTTTTAAAAATGCTTTTCACAATTTCAAAAGACATTATTAATATCCAGCCTGCAAAGGAAATACTTAGGCCTGTGCGTGCACACGGTCGTACGCGCACACACACGCTCTCTCCGCAGTCTTTCTCTAGAGGGAACATGAGAACCAGAACCGGTGGTGCCTCTGGGACAAGAGACGGGAGACTTAGTTTTCATAAGACACTTTGTACCAAGTACATATGTTCTGTGTTCAAAAATATCAATAGCTTTGTTTAGAAAAACTGACTTAGTAAACAGTAAGATAAACTACAATTTAAGAAAGAACCCTTTAACTCTGAAATGAGCCTTTTGGTCTAATTGCATCCTCCCCGTTATGAAAACCATTATTTTTTACTTTGGTGGCTGCGGTAAGGCACTCTAAATATTAAATATCCTGCTTTCTTTTAAATGTGCTGTAAAACATTCCTCCAAACGGGCCTCTGCAAACAGCTCATGGCACGCCAGCTTTGTCATTTCAAATCTTTCCCCCTTGGGAGCCCCTCTGGGCCTCGTGGAGCCCGGCCTGTAGCTTCTGCCTGAGTGAGGTCCCGGGGGGCCTCTGTTTTTCTGCTCCACGTGCCCGTGGACAGCCTCTGATGAGGCCTCTTCCAGGGCACCATGGGACTGGAACCCTTGGTCAGGCTGTCCCCTGCTTGCAAAGGCTGCTCACTCACAGCCCCAGGAAGGAGCTCAGCGCCAGGGAGCCTGCAGCCTGAGAAGCTGCTGCTGGGCGCTCGCTCTGGCTCCTCACCACTATGCGGTCTCTCCTGATGCCCTGGCAGAGGGTGCGCTGGGGCAGGAGGAGGCCAGCGGGGATCTGGGAGGGGAAGCAGTGCCCAGGGACCTGGTCCTGGCCCAGCCACACACTGGACGCTGCTGCCACATCAGGTAGTCTGCTCTGTGGGCACACACTCACGCCCGTCCAGTCCAGCCTTACGCTCCATGGCAAGTAACGGTCTTCCAGGCAACCGATTCCCAGGCAGCCTCGGATGTTCTTGCCTCACACAAACAGCTCTCCTTTGTCTGCACAGAAAGGAAAAGGGTGGCTTGGCTCAGCTAGGCCAGAGGCAAGTCACCAAGAAGAGGAAGGGTCATGAGAATAGGCTTTCTAGAACCAGGTACAAACAGAGCCCAATGATAAACTTCCATTTCTACCAGGCATTAATGCCTCCTTTTGAAGGGAAAGATATACTATCCCCAAACCAAAGACATGTGCAAGCCCAGAATGACGGTGTGTCCGTCACATGGAGAAGAGCACACGCACGGAGCTGTAGGCCCAGGAGGCTCCTGGACACGGCCCACTCTGCTTGCCCCTTATGCACATCCCTCACCCACAGCCACATCCGACCACACCCTGCCCTCCACACCTCCCGAAGTCTGAGCACACTCCAGTCCTGGTCATGCCCTGATAGAGGGAGACCTCCATCTGTCATTCCTTGTCTGGGTTTCCACATCTCGGGAGCATTTGGTCAAGGGACACAGGGTGACTGGGCACCTCTTTGGGCCGGGTCGATGTCTGTGTGCTGAGAGCTGGGACAGGACAGTGAGTGAACATGTACGGTTCCTGTCCTCATGGGGCAGGAGCTAGTCAAACAGTTAGAAAGAAACAAACGATCAAACCAATATATACGTGTTTACAAACTGTAAAAAGTGCCAGGAGGGACAAGAACGGACAGAGTGCTCTAGAGGACAGTCCAGGAGAACAAATCTAGACTGGGCTCGGGAATGCCCACCTCCAGGATGGGACCCCAGACTTCGTGGGGCAGCCTCCCACTACCCAGCCTTTAGATACCACTTCCGTCCACATCAGCTCTAGGCATTCCTTGCCACAGAGGCCCCATTTAACCACCTCCACCTGAGAAGCAGAAGAAGTAGACAAGACATGGAGAAGCCAGGACTAAAATAATCTGACTGATTAATAAGGAATCCCTTTGTTCCCATCTGTCAGAGGCCCTCTGGTCTAACCACCACCCTGGGGCCTCCACCCTCAGATTTTACGTATTTAACAGAACAATTCAGTCTGGCCCCCAAAAGGTTAGCAGATCTCAGGGGAAACCAACCAAGTCCAACTCCCAGCTGACCACATGCAAACGCTGGGCACAGAAGGGGAGATACCCAAGCTCTGATGCTCCCTCTACTGAGGACAGTCACGGCACTTGGAGGGTGGCTGTGGGGTCTTGGGGGAAATCTAGCAGGGGATATCATTTCGGTGTGACCCAAAACGTCCACATGGCATGACAGCAAACAGAAAACAGTGTACTCTAGTTGAATACTTTGCACATTTCATACGGATTTCCAAGGATGTGACTCTGCACAGTTTAAGCCATAGATCATTGATACCTCCAGACTGAGTCCATAATGACTCTCATTTTTTAAATCAAAATAGCTTTAGAAGAGTCTGGCACCCTCAAGACATTAGCATATGGAAGTGCTGACTCCGAGTGACGGTGCTGAGGGATTACCCCAGTCATCACTATGACCAAGGGTGCTGTGCACACAGTCACCCCCCCACAGTCCACGCCACAGCCCATGTGTGTTACAGGCCTGAGATCTTAACATCAGAAGACAACTGAAGGGCAGTCAGGACTCTGGGTCGGGGGGCCCTTGGATAGTCCTCACAGTAGCGTGGGGCCAGAGAACACAAACGAGGATGACCCAACTCATTGTCCCAGCCCAGACGCCTAAAGAGAAAACAATAATTCACCAGACATGAGTAATTGAGATTTACAAATTAACATTCTTAGCTGCAAGGAAATAGGGAATTTACGTGAGGATCCCCACAAAATGAAATTAATTTTCTTCGGTCTTACCAGTCAGGTCAACTAAAGACTAGCAGACTGACCCGACAGTTACTGTGGTGGAACAGGAAAGGCAATCAAGGAAAGCGCACATCCGAGGGCGGGAGGCACCTGGGTGTCTGATGGCTTTGTACCTGGGCAAACCTTCAAGAACAGCTCCATTCCAGCCTTGGCTTTGATCATTCTCTCCCGGCACTTTGGAGAAATGGGGCATATTTTCCTCCACAAAACCCCAGGGCATCTGACAAATCAGCCTTCTGCCGTCCCCCATTCCTGGGTCGGGTCAGGGTTTGGGCTTGGCCAGGAGCGGGATGAGTCC